>NW_026992146.1:0-23347 GCF_029215605.1 Mirounga angustirostris | reverse complement strand
GAATTCCTGCTTCAGCGGAAATAGGCCTTCCTGAGGCTGGAAGCGTGTTGCTGTGTGCATGCGTGAGCGCACTGCAACGGAGTCCCAAACCATTTTCCGTGGGAGCCTCAGGCCGCTGCAGAAGGCAGCACACGACTCCCCACGTGTTTCAGGAAGCTAGCCCTGCGGCCCCACTTGTGCACGGAAGTCTAATCGCTTGCGTTCTACCTCGAAGAAACAACAGTGTACAGAAGCCGTGCTTTGGCTACCGTCGACCCCTCTGTGGGAGGAAGCAGTTTATGCTGCAGTGTGGGTGAGGTCCTGGGGGGGGGGGGGGGGCGGGTTCCATAGGTAAAATCGAGGCAGAACCAGGCCGGCGCAGAAGGCAGCTGTCGACTCACTCCTTGTTTACGAGGCTGGTACCGTTGCCCCGTACGTGTGCCTGCAGGCCTAAAGCCAAGCCCCTGAGTCGAAGGAACAAGTGTGTGGAGAATTCCTGCTTCAGCGAAAAGAGGCCTTCCCGAGGCTGGAAGCATGTTGCTGTGTGCATGCGTGAGAGAACGGCAAGGGAGTCCCCAACCATTTTCCGCGGGAGACTCAGGCCCCGGAAGAAGGCCGAGCACGACTCCCCACTGGTGTCGTGGTCTGTGGGAGGAAGCAGTTCACTCTGCACTGTGGGTGAGAGCCTGCGGACGGGTTCCATTCGTAAACTCGATGGAGAAACAGGCCGGTGCCGAAGGCAGCTGTCAGCTCACTCCTTGTTTACGAGGCTGGTACCGTTGCCCCGTGTGTGCCTGCAGGCCTGAAGCCAAGCACCTAAGTGGAGGGAACAAGTCTGCAGAGAATTCCTGCTTCAGCGAAAAGAGGCCTTCCTGAGGCTGGAAGCATGTTGCTGTGTGCATGCGTGAGAGAACTGCAAGGGAGTCCCAAAACATTTTCCGTGGGAGACTCAGGCCCCGGAAGAAAGCAGAGCACGACTCCCCACTTGTGTCATGGTCTGTGGGAGGAAGCAGTTTACCGTGTACTGTAGCTGAGAGCCTGGGGAACGGGTTCCACCCGTAAAATCGAGGGAGCACCAAGGCCGGCGCGGAAGGCAGCTCTCAGCTCACCTCTTGTTTACGCGCCTACTCCCGTTGCCCCGTGTGTGCGTGCAGGCTTGAAGGCAACCCCCTAACTCGAAGGAACAACTCTGCTGAGAACCCGTGCTTCAGCCGAAAGAGCCGTTCCTGAGGGTGCAAGCATTTTGCTGTGGCAATGCGTGAGAGCACTGCAAGGGAGTCCGGAGGCCTTTTCCGAGTGAGACTCAGGCCCTGGCCGAAGGCAGCACACGGCTCCCCACTTGTTTCAGGAAGCTAGCTCTGCGGCCTCACTTTCGCACGGAAGCCTAATCGCTAGCGTTCGAACTCGAAGAGACAACACGGTAGAGAAACCGTGCTTTAGCTGCCATCCACCTCTCTGAGGGAGGAAGCAGTTTCCAGGCTACCGTGGGGGAGAGCCTGGGGAACGGGTTCCTCACGTGAAACCGAGGGAGAGGAAGTCCGGGCCGGAAGGCACCTCTCGACTCAGCTCTTGTTACCTGAAGCTCACCCTTACTGCCCCATGCGTGCCTAGGAATGCTAAGGGCTCCACGCTGATTTGGCAGAAAGAAGCCGGTAAAGAAGCCCGGCTTCAGCTCATTCAATGCCTCTCCACAGGGTGGCAGCCTTTTCAACTCTGCTTCAGGGCAAGCGTGGGGAGTGAGTCCCAGCAGAATTCCGAGGGAGAAAGAAGCATGGGCAGAAGGCACCCCTCGACTCAACTCTTGTTTCGGGAACCTAGGTCGGCTCTCCCGCGTGTGCGGGGGGTCCTAAGGGCCGTCCACCCGACGCAAAGGAGCCACACTGGAGAGAACCCGTGCCTCGGCACAGATCGCCCTTCCTGAGCGTGCACTTCATCTCGTGTGTGTTTCTGTGAACGCATGAGAAATGGAACCCAAACGGAACCCGGAGTGAGAAGCAGGCCTGTAAGGAAGGCTGCTGTCGACTCCGCTGTTGTTTTAGGAGATCCGCCCTGCCCTGCCCTGGGTGCCTGGATGCCTGGTTACCGGGCTACTAACACCAGGAATCAATGCTAGAGAGTTCCTGCGCTTTAGTTAACATTGCCGTTCCTGAAGCCAGAGGAATTTCACAGTGCTCGTGCAGGAGAGACGGGGGAAAGGGTCCCGTCCGTGAAATGGAGCGAGAAACAGGCCGCTGCGGAAGGCCGCTCTCAACTCACCTCTTGTGGAGGAGGCCGGTCCCCTTGCCCCGGGTGTGCCTGCAGGCCTACAGCCAAGCCCCTCAGTCGAAGGAACAAGTGTGTAGAGAATTCCTGCTTCAGCGAAAAGAGGCCTTCCCGAGGCTGGAAGCATGTTGCTGTGTGCATGCGTGAGAGAACGGCAAGGGAGTCCCCAACCATTTTCCGCGGGAGACTCAGGCCCCGGAAGAAGGCCGAGCACGACTCCTCACTGGTGTCATGGTCTGTGGGGGGAAGCAGTTTACTCTGCACTGTGGGTGAGAGCCTGGGGACGGGTTCCATACGTAAACTCGATGGAGAAACAGGCCGGTGCAGAAGGCAGCTGTCAGCTCCCTCCTGGGTTACGGGGCTGGTACCGTTGCCCCGTGTGTGCCTGCAGGCCTAAAGCCAAGCACCTAAGTCGAAGGAACAAGTGCGGAGAGAATTCCTGCTTCAGCGGAAATAGGCCTTCCTGAGGCTGGAAGCGTGTTGCTGTGTGCATGCGTGAGCGCACTGCAACGGAGTCCCAAACCATTTTCCGTGGGAGCCTCAGGCCGCTGCAGAAGGCAGCACACGACTCCCCACGTGTTTCAGGAAGCTAGCCCTGCGGCCCCACTTGTGCACGGAAGTCTAATCGCTTGCGTTCTACCTCGAAGAAACAACAGTGTACAGAAGCCGTGCTTTGGCTACCGTCGACCCCTCTGTGGGAGGAAGCAGTTTATGCTGCAGTGTGGGTGAGGTCCTGGGGGGGGGGGGGGGGCGGGTTCCATAGGTAAAATCGAGGCAGAACCAGGCCGGCGCAGAAGGCAGCTGTCGACTCACTCCTTGTTTACGAGGCTGGTACCGTTGCCCCGTACGTGTGCCTGCAGGCCTAAAGCCAAGCCCCTGAGTCGAAGGAACAAGTGTGTGGAGAATTCCTGCTTCAGCGAAAAGAGGCCTTCCCGAGGCTGGAAGCATGTTGCTGTGTGCATGCGTGAGAGAACGGCAAGGGAGTCCCCAACCATTTTCCGCGGGAGACTCAGGCCCCGGAAGAAGGCCGAGCACGACTCCCCACTGGTGTCGTGGTCTGTGGGAGGAAGCAGTTCACTCTGCACTGTGGGTGAGAGCCTGCGGACGGGTTCCATTCGTAAACTCGATGGAGAAACAGGCCGGTGCCGAAGGCAGCTGTCAGCTCACTCCTTGTTTACGAGGCTGGTACCGTTGCCCCGTGTGTGCCTGCAGGCCTGAAGCCAAGCACCTAAGTGGAGGGAACAAGTCTGCAGAGAATTCCTGCTTCAGCGAAAAGAGGCCTTCCTGAGGCTGGAAGCATGTTGCTGTGTGCATGCGTGAGAGAACTGCAAGGGAGTCCCAAAACATTTTCCGTGGGAGACTCAGGCCCCGGAAGAAAGCAGAGCACGACTCCCCACTTGTGTCATGGTCTGTGGGAGGAAGCAGTTTACCGTGTACTGTAGCTGAGAGCCTGGGGAACGGGTTCCACCCGTAAAATCGAGGGAGCACCAAGGCCGGCGCGGAAGGCAGCTCTCAGCTCACCTCTTGTTTACGCGCCTACTCCCGTTGCCCCGTGTGTGCGTGCAGGCTTGAAGGCAACCCCCTAACTCGAAGGAACAACTCTGCTGAGAACCCGTGCTTCAGCCGAAAGAGCCGTTCCTGAGGGTGCAAGCATTTTGCTGTGGCAATGCGTGAGAGCACTGCAAGGGAGTCCGGAGGCCTTTTCCGAGTGAGACTCAGGCCCTGGCCGAAGGCAGCACACGGCTCCCCACTTGTTTCAGGAAGCTAGCTCTGCGGCCTCACTTTCGCACGGAAGCCTAATCGCTAGCGTTCGAACTCGAAGAGACAACACGGTAGAGAAACCGTGCTTTAGCTGCCATCCACCTCTCTGAGGGAGGAAGCAGTTTCCAGGCTACCGTGGGGGAGAGCCTGGGGAACGGGTTCCTCACGTGAAACCGAGGGAGAGGAAGTCCGGGCCGGAAGGCACCTCTCGACTCAGCTCTTGTTACCTGAAGCTCACCCTTACTGCCCCATGCGTGCCTAGGAATGCTAAGGGCTCCACGCTGATTTGGCAGAAAGAAGCCGGTAAAGAAGCCCGGCTTCAGCTCATTCAATGCCTCTCCACAGGGTGGCAGCCTTTTCAACTCTGCTTCAGGGCAAGCGTGGGGAGTGAGTCCCAGCAGAATTCCGAGGGAGAAAGAAGCATGGGCAGAAGGCACCCCTCGACTCAACTCTTGTTTCGGGAACCTAGGTCGGCTCTCCCGCGTGTGCGGGGGGTCCTAAGGGCCGTCCACCCGACGCAAAGGAGCCACACTGGAGAGAACCCGTGCCTCGGCACAGATCGCCCTTCCTGAGCGTGCACTTCATCTCGTGTGTGTTTCTGTGAACGCATGAGAAATGGAACCCAAACGGAACCCGGAGTGAGAAGCAGGCCTGTAAGGAAGGCTGCTGTCGACTCCGCTGTTGTTTTAGGAGATCCGCCCTGCCCTGCCCTGGGTGCCTGGATGCCTGGTTACCGGGCTACTAACACCAGGAATCAATGCTAGAGAGTTCCTGCGCTTTAGTTAACATTGCCGTTCCTGAAGCCAGAGGAATTTCACAGTGCTCGTGCAGGAGAGACGGGGGAAAGGGTCCCGTCCGTGAAATGGAGCGAGAAACAGGCCGCTGCGGAAGGCCGCTCTCAACTCACCTCTTGTGGAGGAGGCCGGTCCCCTTGCCCCGGGTGTGCCTGCAGGCCTACAGCCAAGCCCCTCAGTCGAAGGAACAAGTGTGTAGAGAATTCCTGCTTCAGCGAAAAGAGGCCTTCCCGAGGCTGGAAGCATGTTGCTGTGTGCATGCGTGAGAGAACGGCAAGGGAGTCCCCAACCATTTTCCGCGGGAGACTCAGGCCCCGGAAGAAGGCCGAGCACGACTCCTCACTGGTGTCATGGTCTGTGGGGGGAAGCAGTTTACTCTGCACTGTGGGTGAGAGCCTGGGGACGGGTTCCATACGTAAACTCGATGGAGAAACAGGCCGGTGCAGAAGGCAGCTGTCAGCTCCCTCCTGGGTTACGGGGCTGGTACCGTTGCCCCGTGTGTGCCTGCAGGCCTAAAGCCAAGCACCTAAGTCGAAGGAACAAGTGCGGAGAGAATTCCTGCTTCAGCGGAAATAGGCCTTCCTGAGGCTGGAAGCGTGTTGCTGTGTGCATGCGTGAGCGCACTGCAACGGAGTCCCAAACCATTTTCCGTGGGAGCCTCAGGCCGCTGCAGAAGGCAGCACACGACTCCCCACGTGTTTCAGGAAGCTAGCCCTGCGGCCCCACTTGTGCACGGAAGTCTAATCGCTTGCGTTCTACCTCGAAGAAACAACAGTGTACAGAAGCCGTGCTTTGGCTACCGTCGACCCCTCTGTGGGAGGAAGCAGTTTATGCTGCAGTGTGGGTGAGGTCCTGGGGGGGGGGGGGGGCGGGTTCCATAGGTAAAATCGAGGCAGAACCAGGCCGGCGCAGAAGGCAGCTGTCGACTCACTCCTTGTTTACGAGGCTGGTACCGTTGCCCCGTACGTGTGCCTGCAGGCCTAAAGCCAAGCCCCTGAGTCGAAGGAACAAGTGTGTGGAGAATTCCTGCTTCAGCGAAAAGAGGCCTTCCCGAGGCTGGAAGCATGTTGCTGTGTGCATGCGTGAGAGAACGGCAAGGGAGTCCCCAACCATTTTCCGCGGGAGACTCAGGCCCCGGAAGAAGGCCGAGCACGACTCCCCACTGGTGTCGTGGTCTGTGGGAGGAAGCAGTTCACTCTGCACTGTGGGTGAGAGCCTGCGGACGGGTTCCATTCGTAAACTCGATGGAGAAACAGGCCGGTGCCGAAGGCAGCTGTCAGCTCACTCCTTGTTTACGAGGCTGGTACCGTTGCCCCGTGTGTGCCTGCAGGCCTGAAGCCAAGCACCTAAGTGGAGGGAACAAGTCTGCAGAGAATTCCTGCTTCAGCGAAAAGAGGCCTTCCTGAGGCTGGAAGCATGTTGCTGTGTGCATGCGTGAGAGAACTGCAAGGGAGTCCCAAAACATTTTCCGTGGGAGACTCAGGCCCCGGAAGAAAGCAGAGCACGACTCCCCACTTGTGTCATGGTCTGTGGGAGGAAGCAGTTTACCGTGTACTGTAGCTGAGAGCCTGGGGAACGGGTTCCACCCGTAAAATCGAGGGAGCACCAAGGCCGGCGCGGAAGGCAGCTCTCAGCTCACCTCTTGTTTACGCGCCTACTCCCGTTGCCCCGTGTGTGCGTGCAGGCTTGAAGGCAACCCCCTAACTCGAAGGAACAACTCTGCTGAGAACCCGTGCTTCAGCCGAAAGAGCCGTTCCTGAGGGTGCAAGCATTTTGCTGTGGCAATGCGTGAGAGCACTGCAAGGGAGTCCGGAGGCCTTTTCCGAGTGAGACTCAGGCCCTGGCCGAAGGCAGCACACGGCTCCCCACTTGTTTCAGGAAGCTAGCTCTGCGGCCTCACTTTCGCACGGAAGCCTAATCGCTAGCGTTCGAACTCGAAGAGACAACACGGTAGAGAAACCGTGCTTTAGCTGCCATCCACCTCTCTGAGGGAGGAAGCAGTTTCCAGGCTACCGTGGGGGAGAGCCTGGGGAACGGGTTCCTCACGTGAAACCGAGGGAGAGGAAGTCCGGGCCGGAAGGCACCTCTCGACTCAGCTCTTGTTACCTGAAGCTCACCCTTACTGCCCCATGCGTGCCTAGGAATGCTAAGGGCTCCACGCTGATTTGGCAGAAAGAAGCCGGTAAAGAAGCCCGGCTTCAGCTCATTCAATGCCTCTCCACAGGGTGGCAGCCTTTTCAACTCTGCTTCAGGGCAAGCGTGGGGAGTGAGTCCCAGCAGAATTCCGAGGGAGAAAGAAGCATGGGCAGAAGGCACCCCTCGACTCAACTCTTGTTTCGGGAACCTAGGTCGGCTCTCCCGCGTGTGCGGGGGGTCCTAAGGGCCGTCCACCCGACGCAAAGGAGCCACACTGGAGAGAACCCGTGCCTCGGCACAGATCGCCCTTCCTGAGCGTGCACTTCATCTCGTGTGTGTTTCTGTGAACGCATGAGAAATGGAACCCAAACGGAACCCGGAGTGAGAAGCAGGCCTGTAAGGAAGGCTGCTGTCGACTCCGCTGTTGTTTTAGGAGATCCGCCCTGCCCTGCCCTGGGTGCCTGGATGCCTGGTTACCGGGCTACTAACACCAGGAATCAATGCTAGAGAGTTCCTGCGCTTTAGTTAACATTGCCGTTCCTGAAGCCAGAGGAATTTCACAGTGCTCGTGCAGGAGAGACGGGGGAAAGGGTCCCGTCCGTGAAATGGAGCGAGAAACAGGCCGCTGCGGAAGGCCGCTCTCAACTCACCTCTTGTGGAGGAGGCCGGTCCCCTTGCCCCGGGTGTGCCTGCAGGCCTACAGCCAAGCCCCTCAGTCGAAGGAACAAGTGTGTAGAGAATTCCTGCTTCAGCGAAAAGAGGCCTTCCCGAGGCTGGAAGCATGTTGCTGTGTGCATGCGTGAGAGAACGGCAAGGGAGTCCCCAACCATTTTCCGCGGGAGACTCAGGCCCCGGAAGAAGGCCGAGCACGACTCCTCACTGGTGTCATGGTCTGTGGGGGGAAGCAGTTTACTCTGCACTGTGGGTGAGAGCCTGGGGACGGGTTCCATACGTAAACTCGATGGAGAAACAGGCCGGTGCAGAAGGCAGCTGTCAGCTCCCTCCTGGGTTACGGGGCTGGTACCGTTGCCCCGTGTGTGCCTGCAGGCCTAAAGCCAAGCACCTAAGTCGAAGGAACAAGTGCGGAGAGAATTCCTGCTTCAGCGGAAATAGGCCTTCCTGAGGCTGGAAGCGTGTTGCTGTGTGCATGCGTGAGCGCACTGCAACGGAGTCCCAAACCATTTTCCGTGGGAGCCTCAGGCCGCTGCAGAAGGCAGCACACGACTCCCCACGTGTTTCAGGAAGCTAGCCCTGCGGCCCCACTTGTGCACGGAAGTCTAATCGCTTGCGTTCTACCTCGAAGAAACAACAGTGTACAGAAGCCGTGCTTTGGCTACCGTCGACCCCTCTGTGGGAGGAAGCAGTTTATGCTGCAGTGTGGGTGAGGTCCTGGGGGGGGGGGGGGGCGGGTTCCATAGGTAAAATCGAGGCAGAACCAGGCCGGCGCAGAAGGCAGCTGTCGACTCACTCCTTGTTTACGAGGCTGGTACCGTTGCCCCGTACGTGTGCCTGCAGGCCTAAAGCCAAGCCCCTGAGTCGAAGGAACAAGTGTGTGGAGAATTCCTGCTTCAGCGAAAAGAGGCCTTCCCGAGGCTGGAAGCATGTTGCTGTGTGCATGCGTGAGAGAACGGCAAGGGAGTCCCCAACCATTTTCCGCGGGAGACTCAGGCCCCGGAAGAAGGCCGAGCACGACTCCCCACTGGTGTCGTGGTCTGTGGGAGGAAGCAGTTCACTCTGCACTGTGGGTGAGAGCCTGCGGACGGGTTCCATTCGTAAACTCGATGGAGAAACAGGCCGGTGCCGAAGGCAGCTGTCAGCTCACTCCTTGTTTACGAGGCTGGTACCGTTGCCCCGTGTGTGCCTGCAGGCCTGAAGCCAAGCACCTAAGTGGAGGGAACAAGTCTGCAGAGAATTCCTGCTTCAGCGAAAAGAGGCCTTCCTGAGGCTGGAAGCATGTTGCTGTGTGCATGCGTGAGAGAACTGCAAGGGAGTCCCAAAACATTTTCCGTGGGAGACTCAGGCCCCGGAAGAAAGCAGAGCACGACTCCCCACTTGTGTCATGGTCTGTGGGAGGAAGCAGTTTACCGTGTACTGTAGCTGAGAGCCTGGGGAACGGGTTCCACCCGTAAAATCGAGGGAGCACCAAGGCCGGCGCGGAAGGCAGCTCTCAGCTCACCTCTTGTTTACGCGCCTACTCCCGTTGCCCCGTGTGTGCGTGCAGGCTTGAAGGCAACCCCCTAACTCGAAGGAACAACTCTGCTGAGAACCCGTGCTTCAGCCGAAAGAGCCGTTCCTGAGGGTGCAAGCATTTTGCTGTGGCAATGCGTGAGAGCACTGCAAGGGAGTCCGGAGGCCTTTTCCGAGTGAGACTCAGGCCCTGGCCGAAGGCAGCACACGGCTCCCCACTTGTTTCAGGAAGCTAGCTCTGCGGCCTCACTTTCGCACGGAAGCCTAATCGCTAGCGTTCGAACTCGAAGAGACAACACGGTAGAGAAACCGTGCTTTAGCTGCCATCCACCTCTCTGAGGGAGGAAGCAGTTTCCAGGCTACCGTGGGGGAGAGCCTGGGGAACGGGTTCCTCACGTGAAACCGAGGGAGAGGAAGTCCGGGCCGGAAGGCACCTCTCGACTCAGCTCTTGTTACCTGAAGCTCACCCTTACTGCCCCATGCGTGCCTAGGAATGCTAAGGGCTCCACGCTGATTTGGCAGAAAGAAGCCGGTAAAGAAGCCCGGCTTCAGCTCATTCAATGCCTCTCCACAGGGTGGCAGCCTTTTCAACTCTGCTTCAGGGCAAGCGTGGGGAGTGAGTCCCAGCAGAATTCCGAGGGAGAAAGAAGCATGGGCAGAAGGCACCCCTCGACTCAACTCTTGTTTCGGGAACCTAGGTCGGCTCTCCCGCGTGTGCGGGGGGTCCTAAGGGCCGTCCACCCGACGCAAAGGAGCCACACTGGAGAGAACCCGTGCCTCGGCACAGATCGCCCTTCCTGAGCGTGCACTTCATCTCGTGTGTGTTTCTGTGAACGCATGAGAAATGGAACCCAAACGGAACCCGGAGTGAGAAGCAGGCCTGTAAGGAAGGCTGCTGTCGACTCCGCTGTTGTTTTAGGAGATCCGCCCTGCCCTGCCCTGGGTGCCTGGATGCCTGGTTACCGGGCTACTAACACCAGGAATCAATGCTAGAGAGTTCCTGCGCTTTAGTTAACATTGCCGTTCCTGAAGCCAGAGGAATTTCACAGTGCTCGTGCAGGAGAGACGGGGGAAAGGGTCCCGTCCGTGAAATGGAGCGAGAAACAGGCCGCTGCGGAAGGCCGCTCTCAACTCACCTCTTGTGGAGGAGGCCGGTCCCCTTGCCCCGGGTGTGCCTGCAGGCCTACAGCCAAGCCCCTCAGTCGAAGGAACAAGTGTGTAGAGAATTCCTGCTTCAGCGAAAAGAGGCCTTCCCGAGGCTGGAAGCATGTTGCTGTGTGCATGCGTGAGAGAACGGCAAGGGAGTCCCCAACCATTTTCCGCGGGAGACTCAGGCCCCGGAAGAAGGCCGAGCACGACTCCTCACTGGTGTCATGGTCTGTGGGGGGAAGCAGTTTACTCTGCACTGTGGGTGAGAGCCTGGGGACGGGTTCCATACGTAAACTCGATGGAGAAACAGGCCGGTGCAGAAGGCAGCTGTCAGCTCCCTCCTGGGTTACGGGGCTGGTACCGTTGCCCCGTGTGTGCCTGCAGGCCTAAAGCCAAGCACCTAAGTCGAAGGAACAAGTGCGGAGAGAATTCCTGCTTCAGCGGAAATAGGCCTTCCTGAGGCTGGAAGCGTGTTGCTGTGTGCATGCGTGAGCGCACTGCAACGGAGTCCCAAACCATTTTCCGTGGGAGCCTCAGGCCGCTGCAGAAGGCAGCACACGACTCCCCACGTGTTTCAGGAAGCTAGCCCTGCGGCCCCACTTGTGCACGGAAGTCTAATCGCTTGCGTTCTACCTCGAAGAAACAACAGTGTACAGAAGCCGTGCTTTGGCTACCGTCGACCCCTCTGTGGGAGGAAGCAGTTTATGCTGCAGTGTGGGTGAGGTCCTGGGGGGGGGGGGGGGCGGGTTCCATAGGTAAAATCGAGGCAGAACCAGGCCGGCGCAGAAGGCAGCTGTCGACTCACTCCTTGTTTACGAGGCTGGTACCGTTGCCCCGTACGTGTGCCTGCAGGCCTAAAGCCAAGCCCCTGAGTCGAAGGAACAAGTGTGTGGAGAATTCCTGCTTCAGCGAAAAGAGGCCTTCCCGAGGCTGGAAGCATGTTGCTGTGTGCATGCGTGAGAGAACGGCAAGGGAGTCCCCAACCATTTTCCGCGGGAGACTCAGGCCCCGGAAGAAGGCCGAGCACGACTCCCCACTGGTGTCGTGGTCTGTGGGAGGAAGCAGTTCACTCTGCACTGTGGGTGAGAGCCTGCGGACGGGTTCCATTCGTAAACTCGATGGAGAAACAGGCCGGTGCCGAAGGCAGCTGTCAGCTCACTCCTTGTTTACGAGGCTGGTACCGTTGCCCCGTGTGTGCCTGCAGGCCTGAAGCCAAGCACCTAAGTGGAGGGAACAAGTCTGCAGAGAATTCCTGCTTCAGCGAAAAGAGGCCTTCCTGAGGCTGGAAGCATGTTGCTGTGTGCATGCGTGAGAGAACTGCAAGGGAGTCCCAAAACATTTTCCGTGGGAGACTCAGGCCCCGGAAGAAAGCAGAGCACGACTCCCCACTTGTGTCATGGTCTGTGGGAGGAAGCAGTTTACCGTGTACTGTAGCTGAGAGCCTGGGGAACGGGTTCCACCCGTAAAATCGAGGGAGCACCAAGGCCGGCGCGGAAGGCAGCTCTCAGCTCACCTCTTGTTTACGCGCCTACTCCCGTTGCCCCGTGTGTGCGTGCAGGCTTGAAGGCAACCCCCTAACTCGAAGGAACAACTCTGCTGAGAACCCGTGCTTCAGCCGAAAGAGCCGTTCCTGAGGGTGCAAGCATTTTGCTGTGGCAATGCGTGAGAGCACTGCAAGGGAGTCCGGAGGCCTTTTCCGAGTGAGACTCAGGCCCTGGCCGAAGGCAGCACACGGCTCCCCACTTGTTTCAGGAAGCTAGCTCTGCGGCCTCACTTTCGCACGGAAGCCTAATCGCTAGCGTTCGAACTCGAAGAGACAACACGGTAGAGAAACCGTGCTTTAGCTGCCATCCACCTCTCTGAGGGAGGAAGCAGTTTCCAGGCTACCGTGGGGGAGAGCCTGGGGAACGGGTTCCTCACGTGAAACCGAGGGAGAGGAAGTCCGGGCCGGAAGGCACCTCTCGACTCAGCTCTTGTTACCTGAAGCTCACCCTTACTGCCCCATGCGTGCCTAGGAATGCTAAGGGCTCCACGCTGATTTGGCAGAAAGAAGCCGGTAAAGAAGCCCGGCTTCAGCTCATTCAATGCCTCTCCACAGGGTGGCAGCCTTTTCAACTCTGCTTCAGGGCAAGCGTGGGGAGTGAGTCCCAGCAGAATTCCGAGGGAGAAAGAAGCATGGGCAGAAGGCACCCCTCGACTCAACTCTTGTTTCGGGAACCTAGGTCGGCTCTCCCGCGTGTGCGGGGGGTCCTAAGGGCCGTCCACCCGACGCAAAGGAGCCACACTGGAGAGAACCCGTGCCTCGGCACAGATCGCCCTTCCTGAGCGTGCACTTCATCTCGTGTGTGTTTCTGTGAACGCATGAGAAATGGAACCCAAACGGAACCCGGAGTGAGAAGCAGGCCTGTAAGGAAGGCTGCTGTCGACTCCGCTGTTGTTTTAGGAGATCCGCCCTGCCCTGCCCTGGGTGCCTGGATGCCTGGTTACCGGGCTACTAACACCAGGAATCAATGCTAGAGAGTTCCTGCGCTTTAGTTAACATTGCCGTTCCTGAAGCCAGAGGAATTTCACAGTGCTCGTGCAGGAGAGACGGGGGAAAGGGTCCCGTCCGTGAAATGGAGCGAGAAACAGGCCGCTGCGGAAGGCCGCTCTCAACTCACCTCTTGTGGAGGAGGCCGGTCCCCTTGCCCCGGGTGTGCCTGCAGGCCTACAGCCAAGCCCCTCAGTCGAAGGAACAAGTGTGTAGAGAATTCCTGCTTCAGCGAAAAGAGGCCTTCCCGAGGCTGGAAGCATGTTGCTGTGTGCATGCGTGAGAGAACGGCAAGGGAGTCCCCAACCATTTTCCGCGGGAGACTCAGGCCCCGGAAGAAGGCCGAGCACGACTCCTCACTGGTGTCATGGTCTGTGGGGGGAAGCAGTTTACTCTGCACTGTGGGTGAGAGCCTGGGGACGGGTTCCATACGTAAACTCGATGGAGAAACAGGCCGGTGCAGAAGGCAGCTGTCAGCTCCCTCCTGGGTTACGGGGCTGGTACCGTTGCCCCGTGTGTGCCTGCAGGCCTAAAGCCAAGCACCTAAGTCGAAGGAACAAGTGCGGAGAGAATTCCTGCTTCAGCGGAAATAGGCCTTCCTGAGGCTGGAAGCGTGTTGCTGTGTGCATGCGTGAGCGCACTGCAACGGAGTCCCAAACCATTTTCCGTGGGAGCCTCAGGCCGCTGCAGAAGGCAGCACACGACTCCCCACGTGTTTCAGGAAGCTAGCCCTGCGGCCCCACTTGTGCACGGAAGTCTAATCGCTTGCGTTCTACCTCGAAGAAACAACAGTGTACAGAAGCCGTGCTTTGGCTACCGTCGACCCCTCTGTGGGAGGAAGCAGTTTATGCTGCAGTGTGGGTGAGGTCCTGGGGGGGGGGGGGGGGCGGGTTCCATAGGTAAAATCGAGGCAGAACCAGGCCGGCGCAGAAGGCAGCTGTCGACTCACTCCTTGTTTACGAGGCTGGTACCGTTGCCCCGTACGTGTGCCTGCAGGCCTAAAGCCAAGCCCCTGAGTCGAAGGAACAAGTGTGTGGAGAATTCCTGCTTCAGCGAAAAGAGGCCTTCCCGAGGCTGGAAGCATGTTGCTGTGTGCATGCGTGAGAGAACGGCAAGGGAGTCCCCAACCATTTTCCGCGGGAGACTCAGGCCCCGGAAGAAGGCCGAGCACGACTCCCCACTGGTGTCGTGGTCTGTGGGAGGAAGCAGTTCACTCTGCACTGTGGGTGAGAGCCTGCGGACGGGTTCCATTCGTAAACTCGATGGAGAAACAGGCCGGTGCCGAAGGCAGCTGTCAGCTCACTCCTTGTTTACGAGGCTGGTACCGTTGCCCCGTGTGTGCCTGCAGGCCTGAAGCCAAGCACCTAAGTGGAGGGAACAAGTCTGCAGAGAATTCCTGCTTCAGCGAAAAGAGGCCTTCCTGAGGCTGGAAGCATGTTGCTGTGTGCATGCGTGAGAGAACTGCAAGGGAGTCCCAAAACATTTTCCGTGGGAGACTCAGGCCCCGGAAGAAAGCAGAGCACGACTCCCCACTTGTGTCATGGTCTGTGGGAGGAAGCAGTTTACCGTGTACTGTAGCTGAGAGCCTGGGGAACGGGTTCCACCCGTAAAATCGAGGGAGCACCAAGGCCGGCGCGGAAGGCAGCTCTCAGCTCACCTCTTGTTTACGCGCCTACTCCCGTTGCCCCGTGTGTGCGTGCAGGCTTGAAGGCAACCCCCTAACTCGAAGGAACAACTCTGCTGAGAACCCGTGCTTCAGCCGAAAGAGCCGTTCCTGAGGGTGCAAGCATTTTGCTGTGGCAATGCGTGAGAGCACTGCAAGGGAGTCCGGAGGCCTTTTCCGAGTGAGACTCAGGCCCTGGCCGAAGGCAGCACACGGCTCCCCACTTGTTTCAGGAAGCTAGCTCTGCGGCCTCACTTTCGCACGGAAGCCTAATCGCTAGCGTTCGAACTCGAAGAGACAACACGGTAGAGAAACCGTGCTTTAGCTGCCATCCACCTCTCTGAGGGAGGAAGCAGTTTCCAGGCTACCGTGGGGGAGAGCCTGGGGAACGGGTTCCTCACGTGAAACCGAGGGAGAGGAAGTCCGGGCCGGAAGGCACCTCTCGACTCAGCTCTTGTTACCTGAAGCTCACCCTTACTGCCCCATGCGTGCCTAGGAATGCTAAGGGCTCCACGCTGATTTGGCAGAAAGAAGCCGGTAAAGAAGCCCGGCTTCAGCTCATTCAATGCCTCTCCACAGGGTGGCAGCCTTTTCAACTCTGCTTCAGGGCAAGCGTGGGGAGTGAGTCCCAGCAGAATTCCGAGGGAGAAAGAAGCATGGGCAGAAGGCACCCCTCGACTCAACTCTTGTTTCGGGAACCTAGGTCGGCTCTCCCGCGTGTGCGGGGGGTCCTAAGGGCCGTCCACCCGACGCAAAGGAGCCACACTGGAGAGAACCCGTGCCTCGGCACAGATCGCCCTTCCTGAGCGTGCACTTCATCTCGTGTGTGTTTCTGTGAACGCATGAGAAATGGAACCCAAACGGAACCCGGAGTGAGAAGCAGGCCTGTAAGGAAGGCTGCTGTCGACTCCGCTGTTGTTTTAGGAGATCCGCCCTGCCCTGCCCTGGGTGCCTGGATGCCTGGTTACCGGGCTACTAACACCAGGAATCAATGCTAGAGAGTTCCTGCGCTTTAGTTAACATTGCCGTTCCTGAAGCCAGAGGAATTTCACAGTGCTCGTGCAGGAGAGACGGGGGAAAGGGTCCCGTCCGTGAAATGGAGCGAGAAACAGGCCGCTGCGGAAGGCCGCTCTCAACTCACCTCTTGTGGAGGAGGCCGGTCCCCTTGCCCCGGGTGTGCCTGCAGGCCTACAGCCAAGCCCCTCAGTCGAAGGAACAAGTGTGTAGAGAATTCCTGCTTCAGCGAAAAGAGGCCTTCCCGAGGCTGGAAGCATGTTGCTGTGTGCATGCGTGAGAGAACGGCAAGGGAGTCCCCAACCATTTTCCGCGGGAGACTCAGGCCCCGGAAGAAGGCCGAGCACGACTCCTCACTGGTGTCATGGTCTGTGGGGGGAAGCAGTTTACTCTGCACTGTGGGTGAGAGCCTGGGGACGGGTTCCATACGTAAACTCGATGGAGAAACAGGCCGGTGCAGAAGGCAGCTGTCAGCTCCCTCCTGGGTTACGGGGCTGGTACCGTTGCCCCGTGTGTGCCTGCAGGCCTAAAGCCAAGCACCTAAGTCGAAGGAACAAGTGCGGAGAGAATTCCTGCTTCAGCGGAAATAGGCCTTCCTGAGGCTGGAAGCGTGTTGCTGTGTGCATGCGTGAGCGCACTGCAACGGAGTCCCAAACCATTTTCCGTGGGAGCCTCAGGCCGCTGCAGAAGGCAGCACACGACTCCCCACGTGTTTCAGGAAGCTAGCCCTGCGGCCCCACTTGTGCACGGAAGTCTAATCGCTTGCGTTCTACCTCGAAGAAACAACAGTGTACAGAAGCCGTGCTTTGGCTACCGTCGACCCCTCTGTGGGAGGAAGCAGTTTATGCTGCAGTGTGGGTGAGGTCCTGGGGGGGGGGGGGGGGCGGGTTCCATAGGTAAAATCGAGGCAGAACCAGGCCGGCGCAGAAGGCAGCTGTCGACTCACTCCTTGTTTACGAGGCTGGTACCGTTGCCCCGTACGTGTGCCTGCAGGCCTAAAGCCAAGCCCCTGAGTCGAAGGAACAAGTGTGTGGAGAATTCCTGCTTCAGCGAAAAGAGGCCTTCCCGAGGCTGGAAGCATGTTGCTGTGTGCATGCGTGAGAGAACGGCAAGGGAGTCCCCAACCATTTTCCGCGGGAGACTCAGGCCCCGGAAGAAGGCCGAGCACGACTCCCCACTGGTGTCGTGGTCTGTGGGAGGAAGCAGTTCACTCTGCACTGTGGGTGAGAGCCTGCGGACGGGTTCCATTCGTAAACTCGATGGAGAAACAGGCCGGTGCCGAAGGCAGCTGTCAGCTCACTCCTTGTTTACGAGGCTGGTACCGTTGCCCCGTGTGTGCCTGCAGGCCTGAAGCCAAGCACCTAAGTGGAGGGAACAAGTCTGCAGAGAATTCCTGCTTCAGCGAAAAGAGGCCTTCCTGAGGCTGGAAGCATGTTGCTGTGTGCATGCGTGAGAGAACTGCAAGGGAGTCCCAAAACATTTTCCGTGGGAGACTCAGGCCCCGGAAGAAAGCAGAGCACGACTCCCCACTTGTGTCATGGTCTGTGGGAGGAAGCAGTTTACCGTGTACTGTAGCTGAGAGCCTGGGGAACGGGTTCCACCCGTAAAATCGAGGGAGCACCAAGGCCGGCGCGGAAGGCAGCTCTCAGCTCACCTCTTGTTTACGCGCCTACTCCCGTTGCCCCGTGTGTGCGTGCAGGCTTGAAGGCAACCCCCTAACTCGAAGGAACAACTCTGCTGAGAACCCGTGCTTCAGCCGAAAGAGCCGTTCCTGAGGGTGCAAGCATTTTGCTGTGGCAATGCGTGAGAGCACTGCAAGGGAGTCCGGAGGCCTTTTCCGAGTGAGACTCAGGCCCTGGCCGAAGGCAGCACACGGCTCCCCACTTGTTTCAGGAAGCTAGCTCTGCGGCCTCACTTTCGCACGGAAGCCTAATCGCTAGCGTTCGAACTCGAAGAGACAACACGGTAGAGAAACCGTGCTTTAGCTGCCATCCACCTCTCTGAGGGAGGAAGCAGTTTCCAGGCTACCGTGGGGGAGAGCCTGGGGAACGGGTTCCTCACGTGAAACCGAGGGAGAGGAAGTCCGGGCCGGAAGGCACCTCTCGACTCAGCTCTTGTTACCTGAAGCTCACCCTTACTGCCCCATGCGTGCCTAGGAATGCTAAGGGCTCCACGCTGATTTGGCAGAAAGAAGCCGGTAAAGAAGCCCGGCTTCAGCTCATTCAATGCCTCTCCACAGGGTGGCAGCCTTTTCAACTCTGCTTCAGGGCAAGCGTGGGGAGTGAGTCCCAGCAGAATTCCGAGGGAGAAAGAAGCATGGGCAGAAGGCACCCCTCGACTCAACTCTTGTTTCGGGAACCTAGGTCGGCTCTCCCGCGTGTGCGGGGGGTCCTAAGGGCCGTCCACCCGACGCAAAGGAGCCACACTGGAGAGAACCCGTGCCTCGGCACAGATCGCCCTTCCTGAGCGTGCACTTCATCTCGTGTGTGTTTCTGTGAACGCATGAGAAATGGAACCCAAACGGAACCCGGAGTGAGAAGCAGGCCTGTAAGGAAGGCTGCTGTCGACTCCGCTGTTGTTTTAGGAGATCCGCCCTGCCCTGCCCTGGGTGCCTGGATGCCTGGTTACCGGGCTACTAACACCAGGAATCAATGCTAGAGAGTTCCTGCGCTTTAGTTAACATTGCCGTTCCTGAAGCCAGAGGAATTTCACAGTGCTCGTGCAGGAGAGACGGGGGAAAGGGTCCCGTCCGTGAAATGGAGCGAGAAACAGGCCGCTGCGGAAGGCCGCTCTCAACTCACCTCTTGTGGAGGAGGCCGGTCCCCTTGCCCCGGGTGTGCCTGCAGGCCTACAGCCAAGCCCCTCAGTCGAAGGAACAAGTGTGTAGAGAATTCCTGCTTCAGCGAAAAGAGGCCTTCCCGAGGCTGGAAGCATGTTGCTGTGTGCATGCGTGAGAGAACGGCAAGGGAGTCCCCAACCATTTTCCGTGGGAGACTCAGGCCCCGGAAGAAGGCCGAGCACGACTCCTCACTGGTGTCATGGTCTGTGGGGGGAAGCAGTTTACTCTGCACTGTGGGTGAGAGCCTGGGGACGGGTTCCATACGTAAATCGATGGAGAAACAGGCCGGTGCAGAAGGCAGCTGTCAGCTCCCTCCTGGGTTACGGGGCTGGTACCGTTGCCCCGTGTGTGCCTGCAGGCCTAAAGCCAAGCACCTAAGTCGAAGGAACAAGTGCGGAGAGAATTCCTGCTTCAGCGGAAATAGGCCTTCCTGAGGCTGGAAGCGTGTTGCTGTGTGCATGCGTGAGCGCACTGCAACGGAGTCCCAAACCATTTTCCGTGGGAGCCTCAGGCCGCTGCAGAAGGCAGCACACGACTCCCCACGTGTTTCAGGAAGCTAGCCCTGCGGCCCCACTTGTGCACGGAAGTCTAATCGCTTGCGTTCTACCTCGAAGAAACAACAGTGTACAGAAGCCGTGCTTTGGCTACCGTCGACCCCTCTGTGGGAGGAAGCAGTTTATGCTGCAGTGTGGGTGAGGTCCTGGGGGGGGGGGGGGGCGGGTTCCATAGGTAAAATCGAGGCAGAACCAGGCCGGCGCAGAAGGCAGCTGTCGACTCACTCCTTGTTTACGAGGCTGGTACCGTTGCCCCGTACGTGTGCCTGCAGGCCTAAAGCCAAGCCCCTGAGTCGAAGGAACAAGTGTGTGGAGAATTCCTGCTTCAGCGAAAAGAGGCCTTCCCGAGGCTGGAAGCATGTTGCTGTGTGCATGCGTGAGAGAACGGCAAGGGAGTCCCCAACCATTTTCCGCGGGAGACTCAGGCCCCGGAAGAAGGCCGAGCACGACTCCCCACTGGTGTCGTGGTCTGTGGGAGGAAGCAGTTCACTCTGCACTGTGGGTGAGAGCCTGCGGACGGGTTCCATTCGTAAACTCGATGGAGAAACAGGCCGGTGCCGAAGGCAGCTGTCAGCTCACTCCTTGTTTACGAGGCTGGTACCGTTGCCCCGTGTGTGCCTGCAGGCCTGAAGCCAAGCACCTAAGTGGAGGGAACAAGTCTGCAGAGAATTCCTGCTTCAGCGAAAAGAGGCCTTCCTGAGGCTGGAAGCATGTTGCTGTGTGCATGCGTGAGAGAACTGCAAGGGAGTCCCAAAACATTTTCCGTGGGAGACTCAGGCCCCGGAAGAAAGCAGAGCACGACTCCCCACTTGTGTCATGGTCTGTGGGAGGAAGCAGTTTACCGTGTACTGTAGCTGAGAGCCTGGGGAACGGGTTCCACCCGTAAAATCGAGGGAGCACCAAGGCCGGCGCGGAAGGCAGCTCTCAGCTCACCTCTTGTTTACGCGCCTACTCCCGTTGCCCCGTGTGTGCGTGCAGGCTTGAAGGCAACCCCCTAACTCGAAGGAACAACTCTGCTGAGAACCCGTGCTTCAGCCGAAAGAGCCGTTCCTGAGGGTGCAAGCATTTTGCTGTGGCAATGCGTGAGAGCACTGCAAGGGAGTCCGGAGGCCTTTTCCGAGTGAGACTCAGGCCCTGGCCGAAGGCAGCACACGGCTCCCCACTTGTTTCAGGAAGCTAGCTCTGCGGCCTCACTTTCGCACGGAAGCCTAATCGCTAGCGTTCGAACTCGAAGAGACAACACGGTAGAGAAACCGTGCTTTAGCTGCCATCCACCTCTCTGAGGGAGGAAGCAGTTTCCAGGCTACCGTGGGGGAGAGCCTGGGGAACGGGTTCCTCACGTGAAACCGAGGGAGAGGAAGTCCGGGCCGGAAGGCACCTCTCGACTCAGCTCTTGTTACCTGAAGCTCACCCTTACTGCCCCATGCGTGCCTAGGAATGCTAAGGGCTCCACGCTGATTTGGCAGAAAGAAGCCGGTAAAGAAGCCCGGCTTCAGCTCATTCAATGCCTCTCCACAGGGTGGCAGCCTTTTCAACTCTGCTTCAGGGCAAGCGTGGGGAGTGAGTCCCAGCAGAATTCCGAGGGAGAAAGAAGCATGGGCAGAAGGCACCCCTCGACTCAACTCTTGTTTCGGGAACCTAGGTCGGCTCTCCCGCGTGTGCGGGGGGTCCTAAGGGCCGTCCACCCGACGCAAAGGAGCCACACTGGAGAGAACCCGTGCCTCGGCACAGATCGCCCTTCCTGAGCGTGCACTTCATCTCGTGTGTGTTTCTGTGAACGCATGAGAAATGGAACCCAAACGGAACCCGGAGTGAGAAGCAGGCCTGTAAGGAAGGCTGCTGTCGACTCCGCTGTTGTTTTAGGAGATCCGCCCTGCCCTGCCCTGGGTGCCTGGATGCCTGGTTACCGGGCTACTAACACCAGGAATCAATGCTAGAGAGTTCCTGCGCTTTAGTTAACATTGCCGTTCCTGAAGCCAGAGGAATTTCACAGTGCTCGTGCAGGAGAGACGGGGGAAAGGGTCCCGTCCGTGAAATGGAGCGAGAAACAGGCCGCTGCGGAAGGCCGCTCTCAACTCACCTCTTGTGGAGGAGGCCGGTCCCCTTGCCCCGGGTGTGCCTGCAGGCCTACAGCCAAGCCCCTCAGTCGAAGGAACAAGTGTGTAGAGAATTCCTGCTTCAGCGAAAAGAGGCCTTCCCGAGGCTGGAAGCATGTTGCTGTGTGCATGCGTGAGAGAACGGCAAGGGAGTCCCCAACCATTTTCCGCGGGAGACTCAGGCCCCGGAAGAAGGCCGAGCACGACTCCTCACTGGTGTCATGGTCTGTGGGGGGAAGCAGTTTACTCTGCACTGTGGGTGAGAGCCTGGGGACGGGTTCCATACGTAAACTCGATGGAGAAACAGGCCGGTGCAGAAGGCAGCTGTCAGCTCCCTCCTGGGTTACGGGGCTGGTACCGTTGCCCCGTGTGTGCCTGCAGGCCTAAAGCCAAGCACCTAAGTCGAAGGAACAAGTGCGGAGAGAATTCCTGCTTCAGCGGAAATAGGCCTTCCTGAGGCTGGAAGCGTGTTGCTGTGTGCATGCGTGAGCGCACTGCAACGGAGTCCCAAACCATTTTCCGTGGGAGCCTCAGGCCGCTGCAGAAGGCAGCACACGACTCCCCACGTGTTTCAGGAAGCTAGCCCTGCGGCCCCACTTGTGCACGGAAGTCTAATCGCTTGCGTTCTACCTCGAAGAAACAACAGTGTACAGAAGCCGTGCTTTGGCTACCGTCGACCCCTCTGTGGGAGGAAGCAGTTTATGCTGCAGTGTGGGTGAGGTCCTGGGGGGGGGGGGGGGGCGGGTTCCATAGGTAAAATCGAGGCAGAACCAGGCCGGCGCAGAAGGCAGCTGTCGACTCACTCCTTGTTTACGAGGCTGGTACCGTTGCCCCGTACGTGTGCCTGCAGGCCTAAAGCCAAGCCCCTGAGTCGAAGGAACAAGTGTGTGGAGAATTCCTGCTTCAGCGAAAAGAGGCCTTCCCGAGGCTGGAAGCATGTTGCTGTGTGCATGCGTGAGAGAACGGCAAGGGAGTCCCCAACCATTTTCCGCGGGAGACTCAGGCCCCGGAAGAAGGCCGAGCACGACTCCCCACTGGTGTCGTGGTCTGTGGGAGGAAGCAGTTCACTCTGCACTGTGGGTGAGAGCCTGCGGACGGGTTCCATTCGTAAACTCGATGGAGAAACAGGCCGGTGCCGAAGGCAGCTGTCAGCTCACTCCTTGTTTACGAGGCTGGTACCGTTGCCCCGTGTGTGCCTGCAGGCCTGAAGCCAAGCACCTAAGTGGAGGGAACAAGTCTGCAGAGAATTCCTGCTTCAGCGAAAAGAGGCCTTCCTGAGGCTGGAAGCATGTTGCTGTGTGCATGCGTGAGAGAACTGCAAGGGAGTCCCAAAACATTTTCCGTGGGAGACTCAGGCCCCGGAAGAAAGCAGAGCACGACTCCCCACTTGTGTCATGGTCTGTGGGAGGAAGCAGTTTACCGTGTACTGTAGCTGAGAGCCTGGGGAACGGGTTCCACCCGTAAAATCGAGGGAGCACCAAGGCCGGCGCGGAAGGCAGCTCTCAGCTCACCTCTTGTTTACGCGCCTACTCCCGTTGCCCCGTGTGTGCGTGCAGGCTTGAAGGCAACCCCCTAACTCGAAGGAACAACTCTGCTGAGAACCCGTGCTTCAGCCGAAAGAGCCGTTCCTGAGGGTGCAAGCATTTTGCTGTGGCAATGCGTGAGAGCACTGCAAGGGAGTCCGGAGGCCTTTTCCGAGTGAGACTCAGGCCCTGGCCGAAGGCAGCACACGGCTCCCCACTTGTTTCAGGAAGCTAGCTCTGCGGCCTCACTTTCGCACGGAAGCCTAATCGCTAGCGTTCGAACTCGAAGAGACAACACGGTAGAGAAACCGTGCTTTAGCTGCCATCCACCTCTCTGAGGGAGGAAGCAGTTTCCAGGCTACCGTGGGGGAGAGCCTGGGGAACGGGTTCCTCACGTGAAACCGAGGGAGAGGAAGTCCGGGCCGGAAGGCACCTCTCGACTCAGCTCTTGTTACCTGAAGCTCACCCTTACTGCCCCATGCGTGCCTAGGAATGCTAAGGGCTCCACGCTGATTTGGCAGAAAGAAGCCGGTAAAGAAGCCCGGCTTCAGCTCATTCAATGCCTCTCCACAGGGTGGCAGCCTTTTCAACTCTGCTTCAGGGCAAGCGTGGGGAGTGAGTCCCAGCAGAATTCCGAGGGAGAAAGAAGCATGGGCAGAAGGCACCCCTCGACTCAACTCTTGTTTCGGGAACCTAGGTCGGCTCTCCCGCGTGTGCGGGGGGTCCTAAGGGCCGTCCACCCGACGCAAAGGAGCCACACTGGAGAGAACCCGTGCCTCGGCACAGATCGCCCTTCCTGAGCGTGCACTTCATCTCGTGTGTGTTTCTGTGAACGCATGAGAAATGGAACCCAAACGGAA
>NW_026992145.1:0-23431 GCF_029215605.1 Mirounga angustirostris | reverse complement strand
AAACTTAGTAGGCCCAATATGTATCTCTATTATTTCATTTATCCTTCCAATCATTTTTTAGGGTTGTTCTTAGTATCAGGTCATTAAATAACAGATGACTAGAAAACCTGCCAAGTACTTCAAGTCAGGAAAGCTTCAGCATGTCTTAAAATAAAGATAACAAGCAGTATCTAAAATATTGAATCGGTATAATCATTTTGGCATTTTTAGTAATGCCTAAATGTCTAATTTCCTATTGCCTCAAATAAGATGTTAATCGTGTATGGCGTTAATAATTAAACATTTTCTAAAACAGACCAAAGGCTTCAGGAGCAAACTCCATCATTTCATTATGAGAGATAGTTCAGAGTTTACAGGTAAGCATGCCTAGGACGATGCTAGAAATTAGCATATAATGATGGGCATCTCCCATCCAGATAATCTAAAAACTTCAGTTTAATAAGTGTCTAAAGAGGGGCGCCTGGGTGGCTCAGGTAGTTAAGCGACTGCCTTTGGCTCAGATCATGATTCCCGGGTCCTGGGATTGAGCCCCACATCGGGCTCCCTGCTTGGCGGGAAGCCTGCTTCTCCCTCTCCCACTCCCCGTTTATGTTCCCTCTCTCGCATGCTCTATTAAATAAATAAATAAAATCCTAAAAAAAAAAAAAAAGGGGGGGAGTGTCTAAGAAGTTTGTAGCATTAAATGAAATACAGTAGAGCTGCACAGTAAGCTGGGAGAAAGTCTAGGATAATACTTCATGGTTAAAAGTACCTTTCTACAATTCATGAAATGGCCCACCTAGGACGGACAGCATGGTAGCTTTACATATAGCATCATAAACACTAAAGTTTGAAATTTATGGATTTAGCCTAAGCGCAATTATGTTAAAAGTCCGTGATAGGCAAAATTCTTTCGTGAGCACAATTTGTGAGCCCAATCCTTCTCCACAGGAGATTAAAGGTCACATCTAACATACTTAGAAACAAACTACTTTATATGAAACTAGTTCAATATAAGTAGAACTCATCTAGTAAAAGAAAACAGTTTTGGAAAAAGATCTGTAAAAATGGAAGCAATTTACTTCATACTTACCTGTCATCTTTGGCAGTCTTGTCACACTCAATATCAAATTGCCACCTTTCAAGTACCTCACCACTTTCAATATTTGAGATGACAACCACCAGTTTCTGAACTGAACACTTGTATAACCAATCTCAATACATAACAAGGAATCTTTTTTGTTTCACTGCATTACAAAACAACTCTCTTCCCAGGTCTCACTTTCTATCCTCAGCAAATTCCTACCGCTAGTATTTTGGAACTCTGCCAACCTGTACAGAAAACCTGCCCCACAATAACCTAGCTCCTGTTTTCAAATTCTCAGTATTTGTACCAGATATAGTACTGAGTGCTGAAGACAGAGTAGAAAACAGGAAGTACACCCTAATCCAAGTAAGATGCAGGAGATGGCCATTAATCTAATCACTGCACCGATAAATATAAGATTCTAATTGTGGTAAACGCTATGAAGGTGCAGTATGTGACGCAATGAGAGCATAAGAGAGGAAAATTGGACTCACTCAGGGAGTTCTCACTTAACTTCAGTTCTACAAATAAATTATCATTAAATATGCAAAATGATACAGAAAAGAGTACAGGTCTTAAATATTGAAAAGGGAAGAGCATCTGACCAGAGGATTGAAAGAAGGGTAATACAACTGCAGTAAAGAAAGGGGAGAATGAACAAGGTCAGTTTGTGTAGGATACACAGGGGTCAGACCATGCAAGGCCATATGGGCCAAATTAAAGAAGTTACACTTCAAGAACCAGGGAAGTCATTACTGTATTTGAAGTATGGTGTGATGTAATTAAATTTGTATTTCAGAACTATCCTTCTGGCTGTGATGTGGAAAGCAGAGTAGAGGTAAAGAGGGGATCTAGAGACACCAATTAATTAGCAATTCAAGCAAGAGGTAATGAAGGCTTAGAGAAGGATAAGCTGGTAGAGATGGATCAGTAGATAGATTCAAGAGACTTCATGGTTAAAACTGTTAGGATTTATTGACTACTTATGAGTAAGCAAGAAGAAAGACTGAGATAGCTCCCAACTTCCTAGTTTATATCGCTAGTTGGATGGCTGATCCATTCACTGAGAAAAAGAATGCAAATGGGAGATGATGCTTAAGTTTTAAGATTTTATTTTTAAGTAATCTCCACACCCAACATGAGGCTGGAACTTAATATCTCGAGATCAAGAGTTGCATGCTCCATTGACTGAGCCAGCCAGGAGCGCCTTAAGTTTAGTTTTCAGGTATCACTGGGATAGCCAGATGAAGATATCAACGGAGCCACGAAATATATGAGCACAATTAGGAGAATTGGGTTGGATGTACATTTGTGAGTCAACTACACCAAGGTTGTTAGTGAAGCTATGTACATGTCAGAGATCATCCTAGAGAGAGATTATAGTGAGAAGAGGGCCTCAGGACAAGCCCTGAATTAATCTTGGAAATTGGGATAGTATACTCAGGAATCTGTAGTGTTTTTTTTTCTTTTTTTAAGAGACAAAACAATTTTGTAATATTTAGGGTTTGTGGGCCACCTAGGTCTCTGTTGCATAGTCTTTAAAAAACAGCCCTTTAAAAATCTGAAAACAGGGCGCCTGGGTGGCTCAGTTGGTTAAGCGAGTGCCTTCGGCTCAGGTCATGATCCTGGAGTCCCGGGATCGAGTCCCGCATCGGGCTCCCTGCTCAGCAGGGAGTCTGCTTCTCCCTCTGACCCTCCCCCCTCTCATGCTCTATCTCATTCTCTCTCTCAAATAAATAAAATCTTAAAAAAAAAAAAATCTGAAAACATTCTTAGTTTGCAGGCAGTACAAAAATAGCCACTTGCTAGACACGGGCTGTCGTATGTATCAACTTTTTCTTGACATATATCAACTTTTTCTCAATTTAGCTCTGAAAAGGAAGAAATTGGGTAGTAACTTAAGGATTTGGGGTGGGTGGAAATTTTTTTCTTTTAAAACTGAAGAGAGATCAAAACAAAGAAATCAAAAATACCAGAGAAGAACTAGGATAAAATCCTTAAGGCTAGAAGAATGGGGATTCAGATTGAACAATTTGCCTCTAAGAAGAGCAATTCCTCCATTTTAACTAAAATAAAAGGGAGAAATTAAAGAGGAAGGTCTGCATACATCCGAGGTGAAGAAATATCCTCAGTGTAGTCTTAAAGGAGACAACCCAAAAACCAGTAGCTTAGGTGGGGCTTGCTTCTCCATCAAATTAAGATGATATAGATTATTAGTTGCTTACTAATAATCTTACTTTTTAGCCCTGAAGATAATCCAAAAAAAAAAACCCAATTAATCTAATTTTAAAAATAAAGCTACTTGATACAAAGAAATATATATGACTCATGAATTAAGAAAAAATGATGACTAGTGTTTTTTGGAACTAGTTTTGGAAGATCAAATGGGGAGCTAGGGAGAAACATCCTACAACAGAAAAATTAGAAGTGAGAATCCTAAGTAGAGAAAAATATGAGGGGAAAAAGGAATAGATGGAGAACAAGTATTGATTCAATACAGTAATTTCTTGAGCTAAAGAAAAACAGTGAGTGTTCAGATAGAAAAGGCTTACTGATTAAAGGCAGGATTTTAAAAAAGACAAATGGAAATATATAAAAAATAAAACTCTACTGGGTGCTCTATTACTTAGTAGTTCTTTTCTTTAAGTTTAGTTTCCAGGTTGGATCCAATTTTATTTTCCTTTAAGTAATGATGGCTTTAAACTCTAGGCAGTTACAGAAAATATATGTTAAAAATATACAGTGGATTTTTCTCCGATAGTGAACACCATCATAAGGACAGAAAATTCCAACTTGTTCCATCTGGCTACATGAACTGCAAAAATCATTTCTAAGGAAGTTGATGGAGACAGTTTTGTGAAGCCATATCAGATTCCTAATATCAAAATATTCAACCCACTCAAACTGCAGTATGGGAAGGGTGGACTTTCTTTCAATTTATATATTATTTGCTTCCTTCCAATTAAGAATCACTATATTTGAGGCTGTAGTGTTTTATACCTTTTTGTACAGAGCTGAAAAATGACCACCAAGATGCCAGAAAATATGGGTTTCTACAAGGCCTGCAAAACTCAAAATGGTTTGCAACAATTAAATACCTTTCGGCGGTTCCACCACATTATTTAGGTATTTTATGAGCTCAGGATCCGTTGTTACAAGCAAGGTGAGTCCATATTTCTGCACTCTATTAAAGGTTTCAGATGGATATATGCCACGCTGATATAAAATGCTGTTGATGCCAAATGCTGGAAACAAAAGGAATGTTAAAGAAAAGTCATTATCACTTTGTAACTCTGGAAAATAAAACATATTTAGATGTGGCTACGTTTCATTAATGGTATAAAACCATAAATGCCTTAACGTGTTTGTGGGTGTTTTGCTGAAAGCAGAGTAGGTAAAAAGTGGCATTAAACATTCTTAAAACCTTGCTTCTAATTAAGAGAGAACACGATACCTGCATTTCTGTGGCAAAAAAAGAGAAAAGCGCCAAACGGCATTAATCTACTGTCAAAGTAGTACTACAACTCACTGTAATCCAAGTCCCAATTCAGATTATGTGGTTAGAGGGTGTCAAAATAGGCTTTTGCATCTCAGTTAGCAACTGATTAACTGTTCTCTGCAATGCTCTCAGCAAACCTTTCCCTCTTTTTCCTCCTTTTCTCCTCACAAGTCCTGCCAGATTCTATCAGAAGGCACAACTGTCCTGGTCCGGAATGGCGTTTCCTAAATCTAGTCCATCACCGCCAATACCAGAATCAAAGAGGGGCCGAGGGGTTGTTAAAAATATACGTGGCCCCCACCCCGGCCCTACGCCCTCTTAAGTCGCGGAGGCTGGGGGCGGGCGGAAAGGGCCTGGCTCTGTAGTTGAAAGCAACGCTGCAGGTGGAGGGGCTACATCGCGCCGCAGGCCTCAGCAGCACCTAGGCCTCAAGCTCCACCATTAGCAAGGAGCCCGGAGGCGGCGTCTGCATCCGCTTCTTCCTAGATTCTCCCGCCGGGCAGGAGGCTGGGGCAGAGAGAGCTTAATTCTCGGCCTCGCGGCCTCGCGGCCTCCCCTCCGCCCCCTACCGCTTCCCCCGCCTCCGTGGCTGAGCCACGGGCCTACCGGGCGGCCTGGCCTCAGTTCACCCCGCCCTCCGGCCTGCGCGAGGAGGACTTACAGAAGAACTCGGCCACGGTTTCGGCGCTCCCGCGCAGGGTGATGCCTTGCTCCCGGGAGAGCTGCAGCGCCATGGCCAGTCCTACAGACGAAGGAGTGCGCTTCCCCCCGGCAGAGAGCGACGGCGGAGACGCCCACAGCAGTTCCCCGCCACTCGTTTCAAAAGTAACGGCGCAGCACGCCCTCGGGCCTCGGCGCAGGCGCGATGAGCCTCTAGGCCCCGCCCCGTGGGGCGGGGCCTGCAGGTCCTCTGGGCGCTTTTCGGAGCTGGCCTGTCCGCAGGCGCAGGGGGTAGGCGTGGTCGCCCAGTTCTGGGTGGTCAAGCTCCGCAGGGTCCCGGCTGGGCGTGTGTAGTTGTGGTCTACTAGACCGGCCTGAGGGAAGAAGACGCCAAAACCTGGTTTGGGTTTTTTTTTTAAAGATTTTATTTATTGGGGCGCCTGGGTGGCTCAGTCGTTGGGCGTCTGCCTTCAGCTCAGGTCGTGGTCCCAGGGTCTTGGGATCGAGCCCCGCATCGGGCTCCCTGCTCCGCGGGGGGCCTGCTTCTCCCTGTCCCACTCCCCCTGCTTGTGTTTCCTCTCTCATTGTCTCTCTCTGTCAAATAAATGGATAAAAACCTTAAAAAAAAAAAAAGAATTTATTTATTTGAGAGAGAGAGAATGAGAGAGAGCACATGAGAGGGGGGAGGGTCAGTTTCAGATATTTTAAATACTTAAATATTTACGTGGAATTACTTTAAAAGAAAATTTTGTTGCACACCATATTCAAAATGCTAAAAATTGTACACCTTGAGGTGTTGAAAACATGATCTTATGAAAATATCAGCCATTTTCACAGATCTGAAAAAAAGCTACTGAATTGTACTATATGCCTACTTAAGTTTTTGTTAGCTAAGCAAATAGATTTATTTTGAGATATGCAAATATGAATAATTGCCACTGCATTAATTCTACCACATTGTTAGGAATCATGACCTTGCATTGCAGACTCTAAAACGGATCTGAATTTGAAACCCTGAGAACACTAGCGATAGAAGGGCAATGAGAAACATCATTATAAGGGCTCCTACAGCTTCTTTTAGGAGGAAAGAATCTGATACACATATGAACCCTGTTTATAAACAATACAAAAAGAAAAGGTCATTACTGCATCAGAATTACCATCATAAAAAATATTATAAATAATATTAAAGTCACACTGAGTCAATAACCACAGGGTTTTATTATCTTCAACACTACTGACAGCTTAATAAAATATGCTTAACAAATCATTTGTTTGAAAACTGAAAACGATATTCCTATGTAATTACAGAAACAGTGTTTTTAAAAAGTGGATGGCAATATTTATTTTATATCCATCATCTGATTTTAATACAAATATCTTGCCAATAAAAATGTTACAGCTTTTAGAGATAAGAAAAAAATATGAAAGAAAGAAAAGAGAAAAGAAAAAAGTCTCAAACACAGGACCCAGAATGTCAACTAATTCAGCACAGTTTTGCAGTGTCAAGTAAAAAGTCTCTCATAGAAAGTTACATGGAAGTGTAAAACTTCGGTTTCTGGACTTTGATCCAAGCGGTCAAACTGGTCCTCATTAGTAACTCCTATTTCCATTATATGTCAAATATTCTCAAGCTTTTGCCTAGTACAAAACAAAGCAATAAGAAGTCAATCACGTTACCCCTACAATACTAAATGATCTAAAACATAACCCACAATGGCAGAAATGATTAGTAACTAATGAAAGGTAACATTATTTTAATATGCTGTCAAGAATAACAACAGCTGTTAAAGTGGCATTAGCACCCGGAAGCCTTCATTTGCAAATGCATGAAGATTAGAGCCCTTAATTAACACAGTAGTATCTCAGGCGGGTAGAACTGCAAAGTTGTCTAGAATGGTGAGGGTGGGAGTTTCCATATGTTGTAGTTTACTAGTCTCCAGTTAATTTTTATGCCAATAGATTATGTTCTGAATTGTTCAACTGACACTCAAATTCACATAAACAGGCTGTGATTACTAAAAAGCATCTATGCTCCAAGCTTGTAGCTTTGAACTAGGTGCTTAGCTCTGTATTTGAAGATAGTTATAGGAAACAATGTAATATAGCAGCCGAACTGCTTTCAAGGTCAACCAAAATTCACGGGTATTTAAATGAGAATTTAGGGATGCCAGAAACCTTCATTCTGTTCAGTGACTACTACTGAGTACAGATCATTCAGTTTGGGAATAGGATAAAAAAGCATGCATGAATGTCATGCATGGAAGTAGTTCCATCAACATGCCTGTTTACCGGCACAGATGGCCAATCTAAGTGAATCCAAATTTATTTTAAATTTAAAAACATGTTAAATGTTTCTACAGAACTGTCTCATGGGGTCCTGAATCACACACAGTACTCATTTTACACTTACAGAGTGTAACAAACAGGATAAAAGCAGAGTAACAGCTTCTAGTTAAAAGAAAAAAAAAAAAATCCTAGCTATAAAGTTAAAATGTCTGCAATAAGTTTTTACCACAACCATATGAATCACACTGGGTTTAGAAGTTTGGAATTTTTATAATCAACTACTGTCTAATCTCTCAATCTTAAATCTCTAGTTAATGCCACCAAATATAAGCCCAAACAGGAACCTCTGACTACACACAAGCTCTTAGATCGTATTCTTTAAACTGACAACTTTCAGCACTTTATACTTAATGAGGGCCTGTACTACTCTTAAATATTTTACACTTTCGTTTTCCAAGTTTTACTCAACATAAACTCTTAGAAATATATAAGAATATATATACACATACATGTCATAGAAAGTGGTCAGCCTATTGTCAACATCAACTATAATATAAAAACCGTAACTAAAAAAGTCTTTATATAGAGTTTCAGATGATCTGAATTTTACACAGAAAAGTGTAACTTTGAGAAATGAGGACTGTAATCCTGTGCTACTTGGGAGAAAAGGTAATGTGAAAAGAAAATTAAATGTAACCCCTTCCATTTAACTTCCAATAAAATGTTACTTTCAAAGATTTGGCAGGCTCTGAGTGAAGTGTTCTTATGTATGACTACTTAAAAAGATCACCAAACTATCCTAAGTTTCTGTGTTTAAAGGGAGAGAAGGAAAAAAAGAAGAGGACACTGATGTTGATTTGTAAGACAAATCACTTTTTTCTTTCAACTAATAATCTGCCTACAGAACATCTCCAAAGAACAGCCTGACACACTGAAAAAAATCAGCCCAGCTCTCCTGCCCGCTCCCCATTCAATGGGGGCAGAAAAGTGGAAGTGTGCAAGGGTGAAAGGAAACTAGGGACAGATGGCCTCGGAGTAGCAGGTGACCTTTGAAAACTGGGGGCCCACAACAATCAATAATTCCAGATCTAGATGGCCTTCGTGCCTCACCCCGAACTCGCAGGAAACTGTCCTTTGAAAAGAAACCACTTTTCTTTTCAGGGTTTATCCTCTGGTTGCTCCAGATTCAGATTTTGAAGGAAGACAGCCAAAGCGGGGAAAGAGGACTTTAAAAGGAGGGCGGAGTAATTAAACAGAAGAGATAAGATTTGCCCTAAGCTATCGCCTCGGTCCAAAACCCCCGAAAGGGATGAAATCGACACAAACTCGTTTAGGAGAAACTGCCTTAAAAAGAGCCCCTTCTAAAATCCCAAAGGAATACACCGTAAGAGAATAAAGGAAGACAAAAATATCAGACAGTCCATTTTCAATGAAGCATCCCTCTGCCCCCCCGCCCCCGCTGGGCGCCCCCAGCCAGCACCCAGCCCCGCGCCCCCAAGGTAAAGTGGCAAGTGGGGGGATGCTGAAGGGACTACCTTGTTTTGTCTCCAAAGGGCAACACAGCAAACATAGGAAGGTCGAAGTGCAGACCACGCGGCCTCCGCAGACTCTGGACTCCGGGAGGCGCCGGGGGGCGACGACGTGCCCAGGGGAGGCGGTGACTCCAAGCCTGCTCCCTTACCGACCCCGCCACCGGGCCGCCGCCCGCCGCAGCCCGCTCGCTCCGCGCTGCGCCGCCCCCTGGCGGGGAGCGCCCGGCAGAGCGGAGGCCGAACGCCGGCGGGGGGGAGCCCAGCGCCGAGCCTCGGCCGGCCGCTCCACCATCACCGCCCTGAGTGCGCTTTCCTGGCGGCCAAGGCAGCCAGCGCCGGCTGCCCGACGGCCGCTGCCTGGAGGCGGCGGCGGCGGCGGCGGCGGGTCCGGGACTCTTCTCCAAAGAGGCGCGTCCTGGAGTCAGTCGGAGTCCGCGTGTAGAAGCCTTTGCCCGCGCAGCGGCTTCTCACCAACTCCTCAGGCTTCAGGGCATCCGCCCGCCTCCACTCTCTGCTCCGGCCCCTCCTTCCTCGGCTTCAACCTCAATTCCTCCCCAACTCTACGGGAGCCTTTCCCACGCGCGCCCCAACTGCCCCCCGGGCAGCCACCTCCCAAAGGACAGGCACCCTCCTCCCCGCCCTCGGCAGCGGCCGCCCGGCGCTTGGCTCTCGACCGGGAAGAGCTGGCCTCTGGGGTCGGCTGGGGCTGCGCGGGACCCGTCAGCGCCCCGCTGTCGGCTCCCGCCGCGCCTCCCCAGCGCCCTTTGTGTGCGCGCCGCGAACCCCTCTGCGGAGCCCTTTCAGCGGCGCCGCCTTGGGAGCAAGAGAGAGTGAAAGGAAGCGCCGGGCCAAGCAAGGGACTGGAAAGGGGCAAAAGGCGACAGCGCTTACTCTGGGAAGACTCCGGCATGTTGCTGCCTTTGGGCTCCTCGTGGTCTCGCCCCTACCCCGACTTCCCCGCCCGCCAAGGGCCAGGGCGAGGGGGGACGGGGGAGGAGCGGAGCTGCTGGGACCGAGTTGGAAATGGTGCTTCCGGAGCCGCAGGGAAGGGGCTCAAAACTGTTTTGGTTTCGCTGAGGAGATTTAGGGGGACTAGGAGGCTAAAGAAGGGCTGGGGGAAGGCCCGTGAGCGCGGATGTATGTAAATAATCTTGCTCTCAGGGAATACCGGGGCAGCCGGGCTGTGTGTGTGTGTGTGGGGGGGGGGTCCACATGTACATTTTTGCATTGAACTTTTTGAGCAAGTTGGATCGAATCCCACGCTTGGGCTTTTCGACTGTACTAGCCATAAAGTCGAGGTGTCTACACCCTAACAGGACCAAAGACCTACTTCAAAAGCAAAGGGCCTGGGAACCGAGGTCGTTTAATGGTAAAGGAAGAGGAAAATTCAGTAAGGGAGAGAGATGAGCCCCCAGGTCACTCTCAGCGCCCCGGGTGGGTCTTCCAGGGGTCCTCTTCTTACCTGGTGGCTTTCCTAACAAAGTAAGAGCAGGTAAAGTCCCAGTGATCATCCAGCCACGCTTCCACGGAATCCTGGTCCCGCTGCAGCTTCGACTCCCCGGAGCCGGGGCTGGCCCGCTCCATGATCCGCGCCCAGCGTCTGTGCAGCTGGTTTGTGCCGTTTTCCACCCCAGCTGGGGTCTCTCCCTCGGAGGAGCCGGCCTCTGCCCCGAGACCCTCCCCCTCCGCCTTGCGCCGGTCCGGCTGGCTTTTGGCGAAGCTGCTCCGGCGCCCGGCCAGCCGCTCGCCACGCCCCACCTCTCCTGGTGATCACCGCTCCCAGGTGCGGCGGGTGGGGCAGGCGCAGCAGCCGCGCGGCCTCGCCGGGGTCGGGCGGAGGCTGGGTCTCGCCGTCTGTCGGGTCCCCAGATTCCAAGGCGGCGGCGGAGGCAACTGGCGAGCTCTCCGGCCGCTAAGTGGCCGCCGCTGGAAGGAGGCCGCTCGGCCGCTGGGGTGCGCTGTGGGCTGAGCGGGTTCCGGGGGAGCGCGCAGAGGTGACTGGGGGTGTGTTCGCAGAGTGCCCCACAGTACGAAAGGGAGAGTCGCGATGTGTGCGCCCATCCCAAGTCCTGAAAGCTGGAGTTAGGGGAACCTTCCACCAAAAGTAAGAGGTGCGGCTACCCTGGCGACTTTTCTCAGGTCTGAGTGAACAGTGACCGCCCGGCCTCGCTTTCCTCCCCAGGGCTTGGGTCTGGAAGGTGCAGGGATCGACCTTCCTCCGAGCCCAGGCAGCCCGGGGGGGTGTGCCACGGATTTGCGGCTCCTGGTGGGTAACTTCCAACAAAGGCATTTCCGTAATTACTATGTTGTTAATAACCACAAATAATTATAAAGTAGGCGTCTTTGCATCAAACATTCCCTTTTTATGACTGCAACAAGATTTTCTGGGAAAAGGAAAAGGTAAAACTGAAGTAATCATCATGGTTTGTGTATGAAGTCAGAAGACAAGGGAACCTCTGTACAATTAGGTTAGAGAGCATAGACGCTACCCGGGGATAGTACAGAGCAGACTGGTTAGCCCAAGTTTTATTAGTCATTTATATTTAAATGGAATTAACACACACCCCACAAAAAAGTATCCGTTTCAAAGGGCTCAGCTTTCCTACTCTATTTTGTCCTATCCCAATCATGCTTTCCAAAAAGGAATTGGTGTCTTCCTTTTGCTTTGTTCTCATCTCCATCTCCTTGTCCCGCAATTTGCAGTTTTAATAACGGTATTTTGCAATGACCTAATTTGGGGGCAGAATGAAATATGGAGTTGTATGTTTCACAACGTGTGAACGACACCATTAGCAGTGATATACCCATAGTGATTTAGCTGACATACTTTTAACAAAGTCCTTTCAAACTATTCTTGGCAAGAATGTTAGACATTACTCATAGAATGAGTATTACTACATAGAAATGCATAATTAAATTGATAATATAAGAACTTTAAAAAATGTCTTCCAATCCGCCAATGCAATGGTTTATCCTTCCTGCATTAAATAATTGTCCTTCTACAATTATAGTTTTTCTGAAACTTTACTGATGTATGCAAGTAACCACAAACCAACAAAAAGTAAGCAAAGCAGTAGAATGTGAAATAATGTGCAATAAATTATATCGGATTTTAAAATGCGAGTTCTGTGATCCTGATGTGTGATTACAGTGCTCGTGAACTCGAGACTTTGTCCTCAGTGCTCAGTTTTTCCCTGTGGAAATCCATGCCTTTCTCCTAACAGAGGGTCAGTTATAATTTAAAACTATACTTTCCTACAAAAAATGAAGTGAATTTTTGGCTTGAATTGTTTGCTTCAGCTGGCTGCCTTGATTAAATAAACAAGCACTATCTAACTGTCCATTTTTCTCTTAACCTGAAAGGGTTAAATTATCAGAAACCAGAGAGTTTTCTGAAAAGTTACTGCAAGAAAAACAATCCGTGGATTCTGCCATTGGCGAGTCTGAATTCTGTGTGGTATACATGGCAGATTGGGGGTTCTTGTGAAGGCTGGTTACTTGAAGTGAGCATATCACAGTGGTTTGGGGGATGAGTTATTTCAAACTGTTCTAGTCTCCAGAGATCTCAGATAAAATTTGTAACAAATCTCTGTAACTTTAAAGTTCTTAAAGGTGACCTCACCCTGACCTCTTGTTTCCCAGCTCCATTTTATTTTTTATCCCTATCTGATAGATTTTTTAATGTTTTAACTTACTGGTATGGATTGCCCTAAGCATCTCCAATCTTGTTTTAGAATGAGTTGAAGATTGAGTAAATAATAAACATTATCAGGAAATAACTTTAAAAATGCTGTTCATGCTATTTACAACAAACAAATGCACAATGGAGGCCTAACAGAAAGGCCTCCAATTCCCGTCGTAGTAGAATAAAACCCAAACTCTCTAATGTGGCTTACAAAGTTCTGCATGATTTGACTTCTACCTACCTCTACTCTTGAGGTTTTGATCATACAACTAGAAAAAAATAAATCAATGATGATCAAATTCTCAAAAAAAGGAATGTGAATTACAGGAGTCATGAAATCTTTCCTGACCTGCTTTTTTTTTTTAATTTTTTTATTCTTATGTTAATCCCCATACATTACATCATTAGTTTTAGATGTAGTGTTCCATGATTCATCGTTTGTGCATAACACCCAGTGCTCCATGCAGAATGTGCCCTCCTCAATACCCATCACCAGGCTAACCCATCCTCCCACCCCTCTCCCCTCTAGAACCCTCAGTTTGTTTTTCAGAGTCCATCGTCTCTCGTGGTTCGTCTACCCCTCCGATTTCCCCCCCTTCATTCTTCCCCTCCTGCTACCTTCTTCTTCTTCCTTTTTTTTTTTTTTTCCTTAACATATATTGCATTATTTGTTTCAGAGGTACAGATCTGAGATTCAACAGTCTTGCACAATTCACAGCGCTTACCAGATCACATACCCTCCCCAGTGTCTATTACCCAGTCACCCCATCCCTCCCACCCCACCCCCCACTCCAGCAACCCTCACTTTGTGTCCTGCGATTAAGAATTCCTCATATCAGTGACTGACCTGCTTTTTTTTCATTCAAATCCCATACAGTATATTCTGTCCCCTTTGCAACCTTCCAGTGTATTCCAGGCTTGAGAAAATTAATATATTTGCACTTATAATATATTTGCACTTATGATCCAGTTTCCTCACTATTGAAGGGGGAAGACTAGAAGGTACATTGTGGTGTTGAAATGGAATTGGAGGTTAAAAATTAAACATGTGGGGTTGTGTGTGGGTGTGAGTTGTATCACGGGGAGAAATCCCACATGATGAAGAAATGCAGGCAGTTTCTAAGAGCTGTGGGTACCTTCCAGCTGACAGCCTACAAGGAGTTCCTGTCAGCAAGAGAATGGATCCCTCAGTCTTACAAATACAAGGAACTAAATTCTGCTAACAACCTGTGTGAGTGCAGAAGTCGATATTTCCCCATTCGAGCCCCAGATGTGACCACAATCCCAGCCAATATATAGACTTGCAGCCTTGTAAGATGCTAAGACATTTTCATAATTGACAACTTAATAATAATGAGTCTTATAATCCATGAACATAGTGGATTTATCCATTTATTCTAGTCTTTTAAAATGTCTCCCAGTAATGTAGTTTTTAGTATATTTGTCTTACACATATTTTGTTGGATATATCTCTGTATCTACTTCAGCTCTGTCACTGAGAAGTACTAGAAGCTATGACATTCCAGTAGCAATGAGTACAGTTAGTACCCAGATTTTGGTGTCTAAAAACCATTCTTCACTTTAAAAGGAATCAGAAGTCTGTGGAGAAAAAATTCCAGGTCTAGGACACAGAAAGTATTAGATAAGCCTGGAAAATCTTGTTTTGCTAGAAAATTAGAAAGGCTTGAAAAGATGGCAATATATCAGAAGGACAGAGGATATATCTGCAGGGAGCTTCCAATGGACAAATCTAGGGCAATTTAAATATCAAAATTGGGATACAGTAATAGTAACAAATTTTAACAGCTGACTAAAATAAGAAACTGTAATTTCACTCTGCTATAAGTCAATCACTAGATAAGTAAGTAAATAGGAAAGAAGAGAATGTTCCTTACAGTAGAATGCTAACTAATGAATACAAAAGGAATTATGTAGTAAGAGAATCATTAATGGTTACTAAAACTAATCAGTGAGAGTTTGATGATGAATGGAGTATCTCCTCATAAGTTTTTTATTAGTCATCATGGGGAAATAGTATCTTTACAATGGAGAGAACTTATGGATACCTTTCTAACCAAGTGATCAATTTAATATCACTTATATTGGGACAAACCAAGCATATAAACCTCTAAATAGGATATTCTGAGAAGGACACAACATCACTTCTATGTTATTCCTGAACCTAAATCTAATCCTGAGGATCGGATTGAGGGATTTCCAAACAAACACACGCAGTTTGAGGCACTTTGTACAAAATAACTGGCCTGTATGCTTCCAAGACTTCAAGGTCAAGAAAGACAAAGAAAGACTGAGGACCTAGTTATTTACTACTTTGTAACAATATTACCACAATGTTAGTGGCTTGAAGCAACACACATTTGTCATCTCCCAGTTTTTGTGAATAAGGGGTCTAGGCTCCGCTAAACAGTGTCTTCTGCTCAGGGGAGGTCTCACAAGGCAACCGGGCGGGAAGCCAGAGCTGCCTCATCTGAGGGTCAGTGGGAGAAGGATCTGCTTCCAAGTGCACTCAGGCTGTTGGCAGAATCCAATTCTTTGTGGTTGTAGAACCGAGGGATTCTTTTTCTTGCTGAGTTCTGGCTGGGACCCCAACAGGCTGTTGGCTGGGAGCCCCCCTTTGCCTCAAGAAGCCGCCTTCATTTCCTTGCCTTCATTATCCCACCATGACTGCCTGCTTCCTTGGAGCTAGCAAGGGAGAGAGACCCCAGCGAGACGGGACTATAATCTTATGTACATAACCATGCAATCACATACACATAATTACATACATCCCATCACCTTTGCCATATTCTGTTTGTGGGGAACAAGTCAAGCTTCTGCCTTCACACAAGGGGAGGGGAATCACAACAGGGTGTGAACACCAGGAGAAGGATCCGTGGAGGCCACCTCAGGAATCCTTCTAGAATAACACTGTCATAAAGCATAGTGAGTGCGATGTAGCATGTGTCCAGTAGATATTTGTGGGGGCAATTTGAAAAAAAAAGTTTTCTTAAATTACTTTGGCAGTACTTTTGTGTATTGTATGTAAATATGTTAGCAATTGATCTTTGAGGAAGGGTTATTTCTTTTCATGGTCTTTGGAAGTCTTATCACACTTAATAAAATCACCTTTTACTCTTAGCAGCCCTGGGCTCACGTGAAATAGTTTTCTGAGGACGGTGTTGGAATACACGCTTCAAGCTGTTGCACAGCAGGGATCAGCTTAATATCTTAAATGTGTGAATTTAAATTAGATCATAATTTTCCATTTCAAAGACTAAGCCAGCTTATGAATAATAAAGCTGTATAATGGTGCAATTATTCCCATCAGTACAGAGAATTTTCTTTCCCAAATCAAACGTAGGGTTTTCTACCCAAGTCTCTTGTGGCACCCCGGAATTCAGTTTGACATACAAAGTCTGATCCATGTAAAAAGACATTACATAGAAAATGGTGAACAGCTGTTTTTTGTATCAGCGAAGGTCACACACAGAGGAAATAGACGTCCACGAAAACAGGAGGGATTTTGGACAGATACTAGACACGCCTTCCTGACAGAGGGATGCGATACAGATGGATTTATGATATAGAGAATGTAAAGTAACCTAATATTCTACAAAATTAAAATCATATGGATACAAAATACAAACATTCTTAAATGCAGGTATAAATTAACCTTATGTAAGTATTTATATGTGGGAGAGAGATGATGTGACTGGGATGGTGCTGACAGAAATGTATATGCCTGCCTTATATTTAAGCTCTTAAAGAAGAGAAACCATACAGTGCATATTTATAATGACAGGGCAACGAAACTGAAAAGACTCTAAAGGTTTTAGATGTACAATTACTTCTTAATGCATATGCTGAAAAAGGGATTTAGGTTCTGCCTTCAGTTTGGTACTCTGCCCTCCCAGCTAAGTACTAATGAGATGTTTCTTTAAAAAGGTATTTGTCATTGTACCATCCACAGGATCACCCCATTTGAGTGTTTAAATGGCTCATACCTCAGTGTACCAGAAGAGAAATAAAATCATTTCAATACATTGAATAAAGTATGCCTAATCTTTCTAAACTTCTTGTGCCTGCTCCCTCAAAAACAAATGAAATAAAAAAATTTTTTTCTTTATTTAAATTCAATTAGCCAACATATAATACATCATTAGTTTTTGATGTCATGTTCAATGATTCATTAGTTGTGTATAACACCCAGTTCTAAAAATTTTCTTTAAAAGTTCTTTCAAAAAGCAGCACACTTTTAAAAAGATCAAATCATTCTATTTTTACACTGACCTGCAGAAACCGTTGACAGAAAAATACGCAAATTGTATATATGAAACTTTCTGCCTATCAAAAAGAAAAAGAGAGCATTGAAAAGTGTGCAGAAGTCTTCTTTACAAATGGGAACAGATAGCATAGCCCAGCATTTTGCACAATATTAACTCTGATGAGTGTAGATAAGAGAAAATGGAACATAATATTTTGTTCAGTCCATTTACCATTTCACAGTACAGGCTAACCCATTTGTTTGTATGTGCTGTTAATATTTTAAGTTTCTGTGGTTACTTTTTATACTTTTTATGTGTTAGTTCTTCCCATAACTCATAAATATTTCTCCAAGAATAAAACTTTTAATATTTAATATTGTTTGTATCACTGTTACATTAGTAAAGAGCCTGCTTTTGATTAGCTAGCTTCTCTACATTCCATGTTGTAGGAGGAAAATTACACCCTTTTTAAAATGCTCTGTAGATTTAGTAAAAACTGTTTCTCAGCAACTCTTGAGAAATAGCAGCTGAGAGGTCCTAAATGTAAATTGAGTGAAATTAAAGCACCTTGTTGGTTTCATAATGCTTTATAATTCTAAATGGACTACTGTTTGGTCTTCTGAAATCTAAACTTCCAAGATTTAAGACAGTGATGAAAGGCAAATGGTAACTTGGCTGACTCCTTAGCTTTTTAGTGTAGAGTATGGTGTTTTTTGATGAGAACACACTAATAAAGAACTTTTATCAAGATTGGCTTTAACTGTTGGTGCAGCTGGAGGATGTGAGATGGAGAGATGAGAACCCAAGGCACACATTTGGTGACACTCAGGTTCCTTTAGTGTATGTAGGATTAGGAAGTTCTGGAAGATGGAAGTACTAATCTTACTTTCAGAATTTTTGCAAGTGAGTCCACTTGCTTTGGCCTCCAGTTTTATGAGAAGTCATAAAAAATGTCAATAATTGCTATTAAATATGATAAAACGAAACTTGAAGCAAGGAATCAATAAAACAATGGTGAGCACCTGAAGTAGCTGAAGGGTGATTCACTTGGTAAGAAAATATGGAATTTAATAATAATTTTTACTCTTTGAAATTTAGAGAATTTTATTCTGCTTTTCTGAATCAAGAAATTCTCATTGTGGTTGTTACTACTAAGCCAGGAACTATGAAGAGTCAGTCTTTTGTGGACGCTGAATATCCTTTTACATGGCCTATCATTACAGATTAGGAGTGCAGTAATTATAAAGGATAGTATTATGCAATCCTAAAAGCCTACACTCCAAAAGCCAGCATTCATTTTGGGCTCTACCTAGCCCATTTCCCAGATTCCTGGCCAGAGACTGGTCCCATTGGTCTAAAGGAAATAAATAAATATTCATTTGACCAATACAGAAGCAGAGCGTGACCAAGAGTACATATTATCCTATAAAAGTTCACGCAAGACCACTTCTACAGAATCTTTCGAAAACATTTAGATGAGAAGCTGCAACTCTTTGCCTCGAATTCATGCTAAGATCACAACTATTTGCATGGGTGTCATCTTTCTCATGTCCTACAGAAACAGCAGATAACCACTGCTCAGTCTTTATCCACACAGCTCTTCAGGCAGCCAACTCCAATAAAACATGTAAATTAAAGTCTGACTCTTTCTGATCCAGTCCAATGAATTTTATGTTGAAATTGTATGGCCCTAGGATCAACTTAATGTAAACTTACTGAGTGTACTTTGTAGGTTTACATGAGATCACAGTGAGGCATAAAATATGGTATATACCCTCAAGGAACTTTAAATCTAGAAGGAGAGACAAGACACAGATGATCATCCTGAGCTGTTAAGTGGCATTTGGGCAAGATGGCCAAGAGAGTTCAATAGGAAGTCTGGCTGAGAGGAGAGACCTGTATGTAAAAGATCTAAGGAGACAAAGAATAACCTTCAGGGAACTTGGCTGAGGTTAGGGATGAGTAAAAAAGGCCAGCTGTAGAGTAGAAGGGATAGGGGAATTGCTAGGAAGGACTCCAGGGCTGGTAGTGAGTGCTGATCCTGAAGAACAGGTGTTTATTCTCTGCTCCATTCTATGTTATCTAGAGGATATAGGTACCCACTAGCCCATGGTGACTGTCTATAGTTAGAAAGCAGGACTGTTGGGGCCACAGATGCTTCAGTGACTCTGTAATGCCTAATAATAGAAGGAACAATTTGGATTATTTGCAACTATCTCTTTCCTGGTTTTATGAAGAACAAACAGTGAAATCAGACCCATTCTTGAATATTAAGTTTTATAAGATTGAGGGACACTAAGGCATTTTGATAATATTGAATTATATGCTACACATAAAATGTACCTTTGTAAAATATGCCTTATATTTAATTAAGTATCTAATGAATAGCCTTCATGAGTGGATAGCCTTTCACAACTTAAACTAAATATTCTTACTGTATATTTATGAGAGGAAACTAATAGTTCTTTCTATAATTTGTAGAAATGACTTTTGCCATGGAACTCTTCGTGAAGTCATCTTCTAATTTTGTTCTCTAGTACATTCGGCTTGTGCTAGCTATATATTTGATAGTCTGGCATAGACAGCCTTATTTCAGCTCTGGGATTAAATTTCCTGAAAGTAACTATGTTAATTTATGTTAATTTTAAAGAACTAAAATTATCTAATATTATATCCAAAATTATATTATTTCTGTGAATATATCAAAATCTTCTATATTTGTTAAAATGACTTTTCATAATCCCTATTTATTAATTGATACCTTCAACTAATCTCATAGTTTTGCAGAAATGCACAATGTCAAATTGTATGCATCCAGATATCATCTTCAGAAGTGTTTACTTAGATCATTCTGCTTGAAAAAGAAACTTCTCCCAATATAACCAAGGTTTCCCTTTTATTTACTTTTAAAATAGTTGAAAACATGAAGCATTGGATGACCTGAGAAAGCACATTTAAACAGATTTCCTACTGGGATCTCATAGCTTAAATACTGTTACCAGGATTGCAGATGGTCAGTCTATATGACAAAGCCTATCAAATGACTGATTTCTTCTACAGACAGATGGCGAAAGGGCCTAACGGAAGCTCAGTTTTCAAGTTGTAGGTGTGTGTGTGTGTATGTGTGTGTATCTGCTAAAGAACAAAGGTCTTTTACTCTGAAAGGCAAAAATAATTGTGTATGTTACCTAGGCTGTATTTGTCAGTACAATACTGACGACTAACTCTTGAGTTTTGAGTAAAGAATACTTTACCTAACCAAAGCAAAACAAAACAAAAAATTGTAAGGCTGTTGTTTGACCTAAACTATGATCTAAATTTTCCTATGAAGACCAAAAATAAAAAATAGTGAGCACCTGAAATAGTTGAAGGGTAATTCAATTGGTAAGTAAATTTGGAATTTAATATCAGTTTTTACTCTTTGAAAATTGGAGAATTATGTTCTTCATTAGTAAAAGGATAGTTTAGAATGAAAAAAATGATAATTTATATCTTTCCATTGATAAGAATCTAAAATACTCCTTTTTATAATCTTTCATTCTCTATCTTTTAAAAAATACAATTCTTTATTCAATTTGAGCTCAACTTTTCTGAGAAATAAATGAAAGACTTCCACGGAATTGTTAGCTGCAGAGCAGCACTTGAATTAGTAGTGCTCCTTTGCTGTATCTGTGTAGGACACTCATTTCATTAACTTCTGGAGCTAGTGAATCTTCTGGAAAGACTCCATGTCAAAAATAACCGTTTAACTTAAAGTTATTTTGCCATCTGACATAGCTCAATCACTTATCAAGTTGAGATACTGTTTCCTATGTTTCTTCTGACCTAAGATGTGGTGAGTAAGCAACAAATGTCCAGCTTAATTTCTGATGGAACCTGAGGTCCCAGGGAGCAAGATCTTTTGAGAAGAAAATGAGTTGGCACTTGCCTGGAGGCTAGATGTGGATAAACCATCTATCTCCTCTGGAGATGGAAGATAGTTACACATTTGGCAGGGAATACTCAGTCAACTGATAGATCAGGCAATTGACAAAGCAGGAAAAGCACATCTGGTGCATTATTAAGTATCAAGATGACGAACAGAGGTCATAATTAAGCTTGTACTTAACAGCTCATTGACTTGAGTAATAATAACAATAACTTTATAAAAGCACCCTTCCTATCTTTTCTCTCATTGTCCTCACAAAGAAATTTAACAAGGTCTGTGTTGTCATCACCAGGAAAATCTGTCAGCCTTCTCCTTAATTAAAACCTTCCCTGTAGTCTTCACAGTAAAATTTTTATGTTTTCCATTTTTAAAAATTAATTCAACTGATCTTTGGAGACAAATCAGTGTATAAACCCCCACATACAAATAAATAAGTCAACTCAAGTTCATGTTATAAGGCAGTTACTTCATTTATATATGTCTGTTCATAAGGGGCAAAAAATTTATTCGAGAAACTCTATATGAATGCTATATTTTGATGGATGGAAACACTAAAATGAATTATTCAATAGAAATAACATACACAGTATTCTGTAAAATCTATATTATTTCATCAAATATCTTTACATAAAGATTGAGTTATTGTATGTCTCACTTGTCAAATGAAAGAAGAGAGAGGAATGTACTAGCAGATAATTACAAATAATATTTTATAAGACCAGTGTGTCCTAATTTATCAAAAAAAGGGTAAGATTTGAGTTAAGGTTAAATAATAAGGAATTAGAATTCCATATTCAGTGGAAATAAAATGTGTAAGTTTGACTAAATAAGAAACCAATACACATTAGAAAAAAATAGCTGACAGAGGGTGATTTTAATAAGGCAGTGAGTCCCGGACAAAATGGACAATAAAAAATTGGGTTCTGTGAATCTCACTGGATGTAAATTTCACACGAATTTTCAGGGAAAAGTTTTTGTTGTATACCACAGACCAAGCATTGGACAACAGACACATCAGAGTTGTGGATCTCACATTTCTGAACAATTAATAAGTGCACAAATCCATAGTTGTTAATATTGTTATTTTTTGCTCTTATTGTAGTTGTTTAGTTGAAATTCCAATATAACTGCTCCTTCTGTAGTCAAGTAATTTATTCGTCTGGAACAATGCCAGTCTAGTGAAGCATGTGATGCAGACTGAGTAGGTTCTTCTTCCCTGATTATCCTTAGTCCTCGTTGTGTGAGAGCAGGTGTTGGGAAGAATACTGGTTTTACTCGCTCAGGGTCTCTATCTTCACCAAGATTAAAGAGAGCTCTTAAGTGAAATGAATTTACCTAGACGTAGAGGGGAAACTATTCTCTATCATTTCCATTTTTAACTTCTAACTTTTGTTCTCTTCCTTTTTATTAAAAAAAAATCTCCACCATTGTAGGAAAATTTTCCTGGTAGGTAAAAGAATCCCTAGAAGACCCCCAAAGATCTGAAATGGGGAATTTTTTGTTTAAGTATAACGGACTTGGATGAACATGTGAATGAGAAGGGAAAGCTAGAATATTCTTCCGTCTCACAATATTTATATCGGTTTCCTCTTGCTATCCACAGCCTATTTTTGTGTATGCATATGATACAGGTTAAGAGTAACGACTTTGGGAAAAGTTCTGGGTCTGAACATTGGCTCTTACTCTTATGGGCCATGTGGTTCTGGGCAGGTCAGTTATATTTTCTGGGCTTCAGTTACCTCATGTGCAAAAAAAAATAGGGTCATAACAATACCTACTTCATAGGCATATTGAGATGAATAAATGAGATAAAATATGTAAGAAATTTGGTGTAGTCTGACTTATATAAACACTTAATAAATGATGGTTATTATGCTTGGATAACATGAAGACTTTTCCATTACCAAGAAAAGGAAAATTATTTTTTTACAAAATCATTTACTCCACCAATTAACAAGGTATATGAAAAAGATGAAGTATTAATAATGGATCCTCATGGGCAAATGAGAGGAAAAAGAACTGCTTATTTTGGCACTCACAGAGAACAGTATTGTCAGTCACTCAGTCAAATATGCAGCTATGGGAACTCTTGTCCCAGCTTTGAGGACACACTATGGCCAGCCCAGATATTTTAGAAATTCAGCTCCCATTAAGCTATGGCAAGGTCCTTAACCTATCATGAAAACTTAAGGTTGTCCTGTGAGCCAGCAGGAGAGAACTCAATTCTCTGAGTTTGAGCTTCTTCTTCATTAGGATTGGGCTCTTAGAGGGACCATTCTAACTCTATATTCAAAGTATATTTTGAATATAATTATTTCTCACCGTCTATTCAGCTGCCACTCTGGCTCAGTGCATAATCGTTTTTCATCTGGACTACCTAACTTATCTCCCTGTTTCTACTCTTGGTTTTTCTGCAGTCTGTCCTCCACATATCAACCAGGGTGATCTTATTAAAAATTATATTGCCTCATGTTACTACTCTGCTTAAACCTTGGTTGGAATTGTAT
>NW_026992144.1:0-23525 GCF_029215605.1 Mirounga angustirostris | reverse complement strand
AACAACTCCGTAGAGCATCCCTGCTTCGGCTGAAAGAGCCCTCTGCCGGAGGGTGGACGCATTTTGCTGTGCGCGTGAGTGAGCCCACTGCACGTGAGCCCACCCCCAGGTTCCGGGTGAGGCTCAGGCCCCGGGAGAGAGCAGAACACGACTCCCCACTTGTTTCATGAAGTTAGCGCTGCGGCCCCACTCTCGCATGGAAGTCGAAGAGCCCGCGTTCCAACCGGGAGAAGCAACACTGTAGGGAAACCGTGCTTTAGCTACCCTCGTCCTCCCTGTGAGAGGAAGCAGTTTAGGGTGTACTGTGGGTGAGAGCCTGGGGACGGGCTCCATTACGTAAAATCGTGGGAGAGACAGGCCGGTGCAGAAGGCAGCTCTCAACTCACACCATGGTTACGGGTCTAGTACCGATGCCCCCGGTGGAGGTGCGTGGAGCCTCAAAGACAACCCCCTAACTCGAAGGAAGAACTCGGGAGAGAATCCGTGCTTCAGCTAAACCAGCAGCTCCCGAGGGTAGAAGCATGGCGTGGTGTGCGTGCAGGAGAGCACTGCAAGGGAGCCCAAAGCCTTTTGCGAGGGAGACGCAGGCCCCGGCAGAAGGCAGAACACGACTAGCCGTGTGGTTGATCTAGCCAGCCCTGCGGCCCTACTTGGGCATGGAAGCCTAAAGGCGGGCGTTCCAACTCGGAGAAACAACAGTGTGCAGAAACCGTGCTTTAAGCTACCGTCGACCTCTCTGCGGGAGGAAGCGGTTTAGGGTGGAGCGTGGGTGAGAGAGAGCCTGGGGACGGGCTCCATACAGAGAATCGGGGGAGAGACAGGCCGGTGCCGAAGGCAGCTGTCAACTCACCTCGTGTGGACGAGGCCATTCCCGTTGCCCCGTGTGTGCGTGCAGGCCTAAAGGCAGCCCCCTAACTGGGAGCCACAGCTCTGGTGAGAACCCGCGCCTCAGCTCCAATAGCCGTTGCTGAGGTGGGCAGCCGTTTGCTGTGGGAATGCGGAGAGCACGGCAAGTGAGGCCGAGAGCCTTTTCGAAGTGAGACTCGGGCCCTGGGCGGCAGGAGGCAGAACACGACTCCTCACGTGTTTCATGAAACGAGCACTGCGGGCCCACTTTCCATGGGAGTCTAATGGCTAGCAGTCTTCCTCGAAAACCCATACGATAGAGGAGCCGTGCTTTAGCTCCCATCCACCTCTCGGAGGGAGGAAGCAGCTTCCAGGCTGCCGTGGGTGAGAGTCCGGGGAGCGGTCTCCTTCCGTGACAGCCAGGGAGCAGAAGTCCGGGCCAGAAGGCACCCCTTGGCCCAGCGCTTGTGACCCGAAGCTAACGCCACTGCTCCATGTGTGCACTGGAATGCTGGGTGCTCCACACTGATCTGGCAGAAAGAAGCCTGTAAAGACTCCCAGCTGCAGCTCATTCGCCTCTGCACAGGGTGGCAGCATTTTCAACTCTGCTGGAGGGCAAACCTGGGGACTGAGTCCCAGCAGAATTCCGAGGGAGAAATAGGCATGGGCAGAAGGCACCTCTCGACTCAGCTCTTGTTTCGGGAACCTAGATCGGCTCTCCCGTGCGTGCGTGGAGTCCTAACGGCCGCCCACCCATCGCAAAGGGACAAAGCTGTAGAGAACCCTTGCCTCAGCAAAGATCGCCCTTCCTGAGCGTGAGCGTCATCTGTCGTGTGTTTTGGTGAAAGCTTGGGGAAGGGAACGAAAACGTAACTCTGAGTGAGAAGCAGGAGTGTAAAGGAAGGCTGCTGTCGACTCCCCTCTCCGTTTAGGAGATTGGCACTGCTGTACCCCGTGTGCCTGGATGCCTAGCTACCGGGCTACCAACGCCAAGAATCAATGCTACCGACTTAGCTGCGCTTTAGTGAACTTCGCCGTCCCTGAAGCTGGAGCAATTTTCCAGTGTTCTTGTAGGAGAGGCCGGGAAAGGGTCCCCCACGTGAAATGGAGTGAGAAGCAGGCCGGTGCGCGAGGCGGCTCTCAACACACCTCTTGTTTATGAGGCTGGGACCCTGGCCCCGGGTGTGCCTGCGGGCCTAAGTAGCCAACCACCTAACTCAAAGGAACAACTCCGTAGAGCATCCCTGCTTCGGCTGAAAGAGCCCTCTGCCGGAGGGTGGACGCATTTTGCTGTGCGCGTGAGTGAGCCCACTGCACGTGAGCCCACCCCCAGGTTCCGGGTGAGGCTCAGGCCCCGGGAGAGAGCAGAACACGACTCCCCACTTGTTTCATGAAGTTAGCGCTGCGGCCCCACTCTCGCATGGAAGTCGAAGAGCCCGCGTTCCAACCGGGAGAAGCAACACTGTAGGGAAACCGTGCTTTAGCTACCCTCGTCCTCCCTGTGAGAGGAAGCAGTTTAGGGTGTACTGTGGGTGAGAGCCTGGGGACGGGCTCCATTACGTAAAATCGTGGGAGAGACAGGCCGGTGCAGAAGGCAGCTCTCAACTCACACCATGGTTACGGGTCTAGTACCGATGCCCCCGGTGGAGGTGCGTGGAGCCTCAAAGACAACCCCCTAACTCGAAGGAAGAACTCGGGAGAGAATCCGTGCTTCAGCTAAACCAGCAGCTCCCGAGGGTAGAAGCATGGCGTGGTGTGCGTGCAGGAGAGCACTGCAAGGGAGCCCAAAGCCTTTTGCGAGGGAGACGCAGGCCCCGGCAGAAGGCAGAACACGACTAGCCGTGTGGTTGATCTAGCCAGCCCTGCGGCCCTACTTGGGCATGGAAGCCTAAAGGCGGGCGTTCCAACTCGGAGAAACAACAGTGTGCAGAAACCGTGCTTTAAGCTACCGTCGACCTCTCTGCGGGAGGAAGCGGTTTAGGGTGGAGCGTGGGTGAGAGAGAGCCTGGGGACGGGCTCCATACAGAGAATCGGGGGAGAGACAGGCCGGTGCCGAAGGCAGCTGTCAACTCACCTCGTGTGGACGAGGCCATTCCCGTTGCCCCGTGTGTGCGTGCAGGCCTAAAGGCAGCCCCCTAACTGGGAGCCACAGCTCTGGTGAGAACCCGCGCCTCAGCTCCAATAGCCGTTGCTGAGGTGGGCAGCCGTTTGCTGTGGGAATGCGGAGAGCACGGCAAGTGAGGCCGAGAGCCTTTTCGAAGTGAGACTCGGGCCCTGGGCGGCAGGAGGCAGAACACGACTCCTCACGTGTTTCATGAAACGAGCACTGCGGGCCCACTTTCCATGGGAGTCTAATGGCTAGCAGTCTTCCTCGAAAACCCATACGATAGAGGAGCCGTGCTTTAGCTCCCATCCACCTCTCGGAGGGAGGAAGCAGCTTCCAGGCTGCCGTGGGTGAGAGTCCGGGGAGCGGTCTCCTTCCGTGACAGCCAGGGAGCAGAAGTCCGGGCCAGAAGGCACCCCTTGGCCCAGCGCTTGTGACCTGAAGCTAACGCCACTGCTCCATGTGTGCACTGGAATGCTGGGTGCTCCACACTGATCTGGCAGAAAGAAGCCTGTAAAGACTCCCAGCTGCAGCTCATTCGCCTCTGCACAGGGTGGCAGCATTTTCAACTCTGCTGGAGGGCAAACCTGGGGACTGAGTCCCAGCAGAATTCCGAGGGAGAAATAGGCATGGGCAGAAGGCACCTCTCGACTCAGCTCTTGTTTCGGGAACCTAGATCGGCTCTCCCGTGCGTGCGTGGAGTCCTAACGGCCGCCCACCCATCGCAAAGGGACAAAGCTGTAGAGAACCCTTGCCTCAGCAAAGATCGCCCTTCCTGAGCGTGAGCGTCATCTGTCGTGTGTTTTGGTGAAAGCTTGGGGAAGGGAACGAAAACGTAACTCTGAGTGAGAAGCAGGAGTGTAAAGGAAGGCTGCTGTCGACTCCCCTCTCCGTTTAGGAGATTGGCACTGCTGTACCCCGTGTGCCTGGATGCCTAGCTACCGGGCTACCAACGCCAAGAATCAATGCTACCGACTTAGCTGCGCTTTAGTGAACTTCGCCGTCCCTGAAGCTGGAGCAATTTTCCAGTGTTCTTGTAGGAGAGGCCGGGAAAGGGTCCCCCACGTGAAATGGAGTGAGAAGCAGGCCGGTGCGCGAGGCGGCTCTCAACACACCTCTTGTTTATGAGGCTGGGACCCTGGCCCCGGGTGTGCCTGCGGGCCTAAGTAGCCAACCACCTAACTCAAAGGAACAACTCCGTAGAGCATCCCTGCTTCGGCTGAAAGAGCCCTCTGCCGGAGGGTGGACGCATTTTGCTGTGCGCGTGAGTGAGCCCACTGCACGTGAGCCCACCCCCAGGTTCCGGGTGAGGCTCAGGCCCCGGGAGAGAGCAGAACACGACTCCCCACTTGTTTCATGAAGTTAGCGCTGCGGCCCCACTCTCGCATGGAAGTCGAAGAGCCCGCGTTCCAACCGGGAGAAGCAACACTGTAGGGAAACCGTGCTTTAGCTACCCTCGTCCTCCCTGTGAGAGGAAGCAGTTTAGGGTGTACTGTGGGTGAGAGCCTGGGGACGGGCTCCATTACGTAAAATCGTGGGAGAGACAGGCCGGTGCAGAAGGCAGCTCTCAACTCACACCATGGTTACGGGTCTAGTACCGATGCCCCCGGTGGAGGTGCGTGGAGCCTCAAAGACAACCCCCTAACTCGAAGGAAGAACTCGGGAGAGAATCCGTGCTTCAGCTAAACCAGCAGCTCCCGAGGGTAGAAGCATGGCGTGGTGTGCGTGCAGGAGAGCACTGCAAGGGAGCCCAAAGCCTTTTGCGAGGGAGACGCAGGCCCCGGCAGAAGGCAGAACACGACTAGCCGTGTGGTTGATCTAGCCAGCCCTGCGGCCCTACTTGGGCATGGAAGCCTAAAGGCGGGCGTTCCAACTCGGAGAAACAACAGTGTGCAGAAACCGTGCTTTAAGCTACCGTCGACCTCTCTGCGGGAGGAAGCGGTTTAGGGTGGAGCGTGGGTGAGAGAGAGCCTGGGGACGGGCTCCATACAGAGAATCGGGGGAGAGACAGGCCGGTGCCGAAGGCAGCTGTCAACTCACCTCGTGTGGACGAGGCCATTCCCGTTGCCCCGTGTGTGCGTGCAGGCCTAAAGGCAGCCCCCTAACTGGGAGCCACAGCTCTGGTGAGAACCCGCGCCTCAGCTCCAATAGCCGTTGCTGAGGTGGGCAGCCGTTTGCTGTGGGAATGCGGAGAGCACGGCAAGTGAGGCCGAGAGCCTTTTCGAAGTGAGACTCGGGCCCTGGGCGGCAGGAGGCAGAACACGACTCCTCACGTGTTTCATGAAACGAGCACTGCGGGCCCACTTTCCATGGGAGTCTAATGGCTAGCAGTCTTCCTCGAAAACCCATACGATAGAGGAGCCGTGCTTTAGCTCCCATCCACCTCTCGGAGGGAGGAAGCAGCTTCCAGGCTGCCGTGGGTGAGAGTCCGGGGAGCGGTCTCCTTCCGTGACAGCCAGGGAGCAGAAGTCCGGGCCAGAAGGCACCCCTTGGCCCAGCGCTTGTGACCTGAAGCTAACGCCACTGCTCCATGTGTGCACTGGAATGCTGGGTGCTCCACACGGATCTGGCAGAAAGAAGCCTGTAAAGACTCCCAGCTGCAGCTCATTCGCCTCTGCACAGGGTGGCAGCATTTTCAACTCTGCTGGAGGGCAAACCTGGGGACTGAGTCCCAGCAGAATTCCGAGGGAGAAATAGGCATGGGCAGAAGGCACCTCTCGACTCAGCTCTTGTTTCGGGAACCTAGATCGGCTCTCCCGTGCGTGCGTGGAGTCCTAACGGCCGCCCACCCATCGCAAAGGGACAAAGCTGTAGAGAACCCTTGCCTCAGCAAAGATCGCCCTTCCTGAGCGTGAGCGTCATCTGTCGTGTGTTTTGGTGAAAGCTTGGGGAAGGGAACGAAAACGTAACTCTGAGTGAGAAGCAGGAGTGTAAAGGAAGGCTGCTGTCGACTCCCCTCTCCGTTTAGGAGATTGGCACTGCTGTACCCCGTGTGCCTGGATGCCTAGCTACCGGGCTACCAACGCCAAGAATCAATGCTACCGACTTAGCTGCGCTTTAGTGAACTTCGCCGTCCCTGAAGCTGGAGCAATTTTCCAGTGTTCTTGTAGGAGAGGCCGGGAAAGGGTCCCCCACGTGAAATGGAGTGAGAAGCAGGCCGGTGCGCGAGGCGGCTCTCAACACACCTCTTGTTTATGAGGCTGGGACCCTGGCCCCGGGTGTGCCTGCGGGCCTAAGTAGCCAACCACCTAACTCAAAGGAACAACTCCGTAGAGCATCCCTGCTTCGGCTGAAAGAGCCCTCTGCCGGAGGGTGGACGCATTTTGCTGTGCGCGTGAGTGAGCCCACTGCACGTGAGCCCACCCCCAGGTTCCGGGTGAGGCTCAGGCCCCGGGAGAGAGCAGAACACGACTCCCCACTTGTTTCATGAAGTTAGCGCTGCGGCCCCACTCTCGCATGGAAGTCGAAGAGCCCGCGTTCCAACCGGGAGAAGCAACACTGTAGGGAAACCGTGCTTTAGCTACCCTCGTCCTCCCTGTGAGAGGAAGCAGTTTAGGGTGTACTGTGGGTGAGAGCCTGGGGACGGGCTCCATTACGTAAAATCGTGGGAGAGACAGGCCGGTGCAGAAGGCAGCTCTCAACTCACACCATGGTTACGGGTCTAGTACCGATGCCCCCGGTGGAGGTGCGTGGAGCCTCAAAGACAACCCCCTAACTCGAAGGAAGAACTCGGGAGAGAATCCGTGCTTCAGCTAAACCAGCAGCTCCCGAGGGTAGAAGCATGGCGTGGTGTGCGTGCAGGAGAGCACTGCAAGGGAGCCCAAAGCCTTTTGCGAGGGAGACGCAGGCCCCGGCAGAAGGCAGAACACGACTAGCCGTGTGGTTGATCTAGCCAGCCCTGCGGCCCTACTTGGGCATGGAAGCCTAAAGGCGGGCGTTCCAACTCGGAGAAACAACAGTGTGCAGAAACCGTGCTTTAAGCTACCGTCGACCTCTCTGCGGGAGGAAGCGGTTTAGGGTGGAGCGTGGGTGAGAGAGAGCCTGGGGACGGGCTCCATACAGAGAATCGGGGGAGAGACAGGCCGGTGCCGAAGGCAGCTGTCAACTCACCTCGTGTGGACGAGGCCATTCCCGTTGCCCCGTGTGTGCGTGCAGGCCTAAAGGCAGCCCCCTAACTGGGAGCCACAGCTCTGGTGAGAACCCGCGCCTCAGCTCCAATAGCCGTTGCTGAGGTGGGCAGCCGTTTGCTGTGGGAATGCGGAGAGCACGGCAAGTGAGGCCGAGAGCCTTTTCGAAGTGAGACTCGGGCCCTGGGCGGCAGGAGGCAGAACACGACTCCTCACGTGTTTCATGAAACGAGCACTGCGGGCCCACTTTCCATGGGAGTCTAATGGCTAGCAGTCTTCCTCGAAAACCCATACGATAGAGGAGCCGTGCTTTAGCTCCCATCCACCTCTCGGAGGGAGGAAGCAGCTTCCAGGCTGCCGTGGGTGAGAGTCCGGGGAGCGGTCTCCTTCCGTGACAGCCAGGGAGCAGAAGTCCGGGCCAGAAGGCACCCCTTGGCCCAGCGCTTGTGACCTGAAGCTAACGCCACTGCTCCATGTGTGCACTGGAATGCTGGGTGCTCCACACTGATCTGGCAGAAAGAAGCCTGTAAAGACTCCCAGCTGCAGCTCATTCGCCTCTGCACAGGGTGGCAGCATTTTCAACTCTGCTGGAGGGCAAACCTGGGGACTGAGTCCCAGCAGAATTCCGAGGGAGAAATAGGCATGGGCAGAAGGCACCTCTCGACTCAGCTCTTGTTTCGGGAACCTAGATCGGCTCTCCCGTGCGTGCGTGGAGTCCTAACGGCCGCCCACCCATCGCAAAGGGACAAAGCTGTAGAGAACCCTTGCCTCAGCAAAGATCGCCCTTCCTGAGCGTGAGCGTCATCTGTCGTGTGTTTTGGTGAAAGCTTGGGGAAGGGAACGAAAACGTAACTCTGAGTGAGAAGCAGGAGTGTAAAGGAAGGCTGCTGTCGACTCCCCTCTCCGTTTAGGAGATTGGCACTGCTGTACCCCGTGTGCCTGGATGCCTAGCTACCGGGCTACCAACGCCAAGAATCAATGCTACCGACTTAGCTGCGCTTTAGTGAACTTCGCCGTCCCTGAAGCTGGAGCAATTTTCCAGTGTTCTTGTAGGAGAGGCCGGGAAAGGGTCCCCCACGTGAAATGGAGTGAGAAGCAGGCCGGTGCGCGAGGCGGCTCTCAACACACCTCTTGTTTATGAGGCTGGGACCCTGGCCCCGGGTGTGCCTGCGGGCCTAAGTAGCCAACCACCTAACTCAAAGGAACAACTCCGTAGAGCATCCCTGCTTCGGCTGAAAGAGCCCTCTGCCGGAGGGTGGACGCATTTTGCTGTGCGCGTGAGTGAGCCCACTGCACGTGAGCCCACCCCCAGGTTCCGGGTGAGGCTCAGGCCCCGGGAGAGAGCAGAACACGACTCCCCACTTGTTTCATGAAGTTAGCGCTGCGGCCCCACTCTCGCATGGAAGTCGAAGAGCCCGCGTTCCAACCGGGAGAAGCAACACTGTAGGGAAACCGTGCTTTAGCTACCCTCGTCCTCCCTGTGAGAGGAAGCAGTTTAGGGTGTACTGTGGGTGAGAGCCTGGGGACGGGCTCCATTACGTAAAATCGTGGGAGAGACAGGCCGGTGCAGAAGGCAGCTCTCAACTCACACCATGGTTACGGGTCTAGTACCGATGCCCCCGGTGGAGGTGCGTGGAGCCTCAAAGACAACCCCCTAACTCGAAGGAAGAACTCGGGAGAGAATCCGTGCTTCAGCTAAACCAGCAGCTCCCGAGGGTAGAAGCATGGCGTGGTGTGCGTGCAGGAGAGCACTGCAAGGGAGCCCAAAGCCTTTTGCGAGGGAGACGCAGGCCCCGGCAGAAGGCAGAACACGACTAGCCGTGTGGTTGATCTAGCCAGCCCTGCGGCCCTACTTGGGCATGGAAGCCTAAAGGCGGGCGTTCCAACTCGGAGAAACAACAGTGTGCAGAAACCGTGCTTTAAGCTACCGTCGACCTCTCTGCGGGAGGAAGCGGTTTAGGGTGGAGCGTGGGTGAGAGAGAGCCTGGGGACGGGCTCCATACAGAGAATCGGGGGAGAGACAGGCCGGTGCCGAAGGCAGCTGTCAACTCACCTCGTGTGGACGAGGCCATTCCCGTTGCCCCGTGTGTGCGTGCAGGCCTAAAGGCAGCCCCCTAACTGGGAGCCACAGCTCTGGTGAGAACCCGCGCCTCAGCTCCAATAGCCGTTGCTGAGGTGGGCAGCCGTTTGCTGTGGGAATGCGGAGAGCACGGCAAGTGAGGCCGAGAGCCTTTTCGAAGTGAGACTCGGGCCCTGGGCGGCAGGAGGCAGAACACGACTCCTCACGTGTTTCATGAAACGAGCACTGCGGGCCCACTTTCCATGGGAGTCTAATGGCTAGCAGTCTTCCTCGAAAACCCATACGATAGAGGAGCCGTGCTTTAGCTCCCATCCACCTCTCGGAGGGAGGAAGCAGCTTCCAGGCTGCCGTGGGTGAGAGTCCGGGGAGCGGTCTCCTTCCGTGACAGCCAGGGAGCAGAAGTCCGGGCCAGAAGGCACCCCTTGGCCCAGCGCTTGTGACCTGAAGCTAACGCCACTGCTCCATGTGTGCACTGGAATGCTGGGTGCTCCACACTGATCTGGCAGAAAGAAGCCTGTAAAGACTCCCAGCTGCAGCTCATTCGCCTCTGCACAGGGTGGCAGCATTTTCAACTCTGCTGGAGGGCAAACCTGGGGACTGAGTCCCAGCAGAATTCCGAGGGAGAAATAGGCATGGGCAGAAGGCACCTCTCGACTCAGCTCTTGTTTCGGGAACCTAGATCGGCTCTCCCGTGCGTGCGTGGAGTCCTAACGGCCGCCCACCCATCGCAAAGGGACAAAGCTGTAGAGAACCCTTGCCTCAGCAAAGATCGCCCTTCCTGAGCGTGAGCGTCATCTGTCGTGTGTTTTGGTGAAAGCTTGGGGAAGGGAACGAAAACGTAACTCTGAGTGAGAAGCAGGAGTGTAAAGGAAGGCTGCTGTCGACTCCCCTCTCCGTTTAGGAGATTGGCACTGCTGTACCCCGTGTGCCTGGATGCCTAGCTACCGGGCTACCAACGCCAAGAATCAATGCTACCGACTTAGCTGCGCTTTAGTGAACTTCGCCGTCCCTGAAGCTGGAGCAATTTTCCAGTGTTCTTGTAGGAGAGGCCGGGAAAGGGTCCCCCACGTGAAATGGAGTGAGAAGCAGGCCGGTGCGCGAGGCGGCTCTCAACACACCTCTTGTTTATGAGGCTGGGACCCTGGCCCCGGGTGTGCCTGCGGGCCTAAGTAGCCAACCACCTAACTCAAAGGAACAACTCCGTAGAGCATCCCTGCTTCGGCTGAAAGAGCCCTCTGCCGGAGGGTGGACGCATTTTGCTGTGCGCGTGAGTGAGCCCACTGCACGTGAGCCCACCCCCAGGTTCCGGGTGAGGCTCAGGCCCCGGGAGAGAGCAGAACACGACTCCCCACTTGTTTCATGAAGTTAGCGCTGCGGCCCCACTCTCGCATGGAAGTCGAAGAGCCCGCGTTCCAACCGGGAGAAGCAACACTGTAGGGAAACCGTGCTTTAGCTACCCTCGTCCTCCCTGTGAGAGGAAGCAGTTTAGGGTGTACTGTGGGTGAGAGCCTGGGGACGGGCTCCATTACGTAAAATCGTGGGAGAGACAGGCCGGTGCAGAAGGCAGCTCTCAACTCACACCATGGTTACGGGTCTAGTACCGATGCCCCCGGTGGAGGTGCGTGGAGCCTCAAAGACAACCCCCTAACTCGAAGGAAGAACTCGGGAGAGAATCCGTGCTTCAGCTAAACCAGCAGCTCCCGAGGGTAGAAGCATGGCGTGGTGTGCGTGCAGGAGAGCACTGCAAGGGAGCCCAAAGCCTTTTGCGAGGGAGACGCAGGCCCCGGCAGAAGGCAGAACACGACTAGCCGTGTGGTTGATCTAGCCAGCCCTGCGGCCCTACTTGGGCATGGAAGCCTAAAGGCGGGCGTTCCAACTCGGAGAAACAACAGTGTGCAGAAACCGTGCTTTAAGCTACCGTCGACCTCTCTGCGGGAGGAAGCGGTTTAGGGTGGAGCGTGGGTGAGAGAGAGCCTGGGGACGGGCTCCATACAGAGAATCGGGGGAGAGACAGGCCGGTGCCGAAGGCAGCTGTCAACTCACCTCGTGTGGACGAGGCCATTCCCGTTGCCCCGTGTGTGCGTGCAGGCCTAAAGGCAGCCCCCTAACTGGGAGCCACAGCTCTGGTGAGAACCCGCGCCTCAGCTCCAATAGCCGTTGCTGAGGTGGGCAGCCGTTTGCTGTGGGAATGCGGAGAGCACGGCAAGTGAGGCCGAGAGCCTTTTCGAAGTGAGACTCGGGCCCTGGGCGGCAGGAGGCAGAACACGACTCCTCACGTGTTTCATGAAACGAGCACTGCGGGCCCACTTTCCATGGGAGTCTAATGGCTAGCAGTCTTCCTCGAAAACCCATACGATAGAGGAGCCGTGCTTTAGCTCCCATCCACCTCTCGGAGGGAGGAAGCAGCTTCCAGGCTGCCGTGGGTGAGAGTCCGGGGAGCGGTCTCCTTCCGTGACAGCCAGGGAGCAGAAGTCCGGGCCAGAAGGCACCCCTTGGCCCAGCGCTTGTGACCTGAAGCTAACGCCACTGCTCCATGTGTGCACTGGAATGCTGGGTGCTCCACACTGATCTGGCAGAAAGAAGCCTGTAAAGACTCCCAGCTGCAGCTCATTCGCCTCTGCACAGGGTGGCAGCATTTTCAACTCTGCTGGAGGGCAAACCTGGGGACTGAGTCCCAGCAGAATTCCGAGGGAGAAATAGGCATGGGCAGAAGGCACCTCTCGACTCAGCTCTTGTTTCGGGAACCTAGATCGGCTCTCCCGTGCGTGCGTGGAGTCCTAACGGCCGCCCACCCATCGCAAAGGGACAAAGCTGTAGAGAACCCTTGCCTCAGCAAAGATCGCCCTTCCTGAGCGTGAGCGTCATCTGTCGTGTGTTTTGGTGAAAGCTTGGGGAAGGGAACGAAAACGTAACTCTGAGTGAGAAGCAGGAGTGTAAAGGAAGGCTGCTGTCGACTCCCCTCTCCGTTTAGGAGATTGGCACTGCTGTACCCCGTGTGCCTGGATGCCTAGCTACCGGGCTACCAACGCCAAGAATCAATGCTACCGACTTAGCTGCGCTTTAGTGAACTTCGCCGTCCCTGAAGCTGGAGCAATTTTCCAGTGTTCTTGTAGGAGAGGCCGGGAAAGGGTCCCCCACGTGAAATGGAGTGAGAAGCAGGCCGGTGCGCGAGGCGGCTCTCAACACACCTCTTGTTTATGAGGCTGGGACCCTGGCCCCGGGTGTGCCTGCGGGCCTAAGTAGCCAACCACCTAACTCAAAGGAACAACTCCGTAGAGCATCCCTGCTTCGGCTGAAAGAGCCCTCTGCCGGAGGGTGGACGCATTTTGCTGTGCGCGTGAGTGAGCCCACTGCACGTGAGCCCACCCCCAGGTTCCGGGTGAGGCTCAGGCCCCGGGAGAGAGCAGAACACGACTCCCCACTTGTTTCATGAAGTTAGCGCTGCGGCCCCACTCTCGCATGGAAGTCGAAGAGCCCGCGTTCCAACCGGGAGAAGCAACACTGTAGGGAAACCGTGCTTTAGCTACCCTCGTCCTCCCTGTGAGAGGAAGCAGTTTAGGGTGTACTGTGGGTGAGAGCCTGGGGACGGGCTCCATTACGTAAAATCGTGGGAGAGACAGGCCGGTGCAGAAGGCAGCTCTCAACTCACACCATGGTTACGGGTCTAGTACCGATGCCCCCGGTGGAGGTGCGTGGAGCCTCAAAGACAACCCCCTAACTCGAAGGAAGAACTCGGGAGAGAATCCGTGCTTCAGCTAAACCAGCAGCTCCCGAGGGTAGAAGCATGGCGTGGTGTGCGTGCAGGAGAGCACTGCAAGGGAGCCCAAAGCCTTTTGCGAGGGAGACGCAGGCCCCGGCAGAAGGCAGAACACGACTAGCCGTGTGGTTGATCTAGCCAGCCCTGCGGCCCTACTTGGGCATGGAAGCCTAAAGGCGGGCGTTCCAACTCGGAGAAACAACAGTGTGCAGAAACCGTGCTTTAAGCTACCGTCGACCTCTCTGCGGGAGGAAGCGGTTTAGGGTGGAGCGTGGGTGAGAGAGAGCCTGGGGACGGGCTCCATACAGAGAATCGGGGGAGAGACAGGCCGGTGCCGAAGGCAGCTGTCAACTCACCTCGTGTGGACGAGGCCATTCCCGTTGCCCCGTGTGTGCGTGCAGGCCTAAAGGCAGCCCCCTAACTGGGAGCCACAGCTCTGGTGAGAACCCGCGCCTCAGCTCCAATAGCCGTTGCTGAGGTGGGCAGCCGTTTGCTGTGGGAATGCGGAGAGCACGGCAAGTGAGGCCGAGAGCCTTTTCGAAGTGAGACTCGGGCCCTGGGCGGCAGGAGGCAGAACACGACTCCTCACGTGTTTCATGAAACGAGCACTGCGGGCCCACTTTCCATGGGAGTCTAATGGCTAGCAGTCTTCCTCGAAAACCCATACGATAGAGGAGCCGTGCTTTAGCTCCCATCCACCTCTCGGAGGGAGGAAGCAGCTTCCAGGCTGCCGTGGGTGAGAGTCCGGGGAGCGGTCTCCTTCCGTGACAGCCAGGGAGCAGAAGTCCGGGCCAGAAGGCACCCCTTGGCCCAGCGCTTGTGACCTGAAGCTAACGCCACTGCTCCATGTGTGCACTGGAATGCTGGGTGCTCCACACTGATCTGGCAGAAAGAAGCCTGTAAAGACTCCCAGCTGCAGCTCATTCGCCTCTGCACAGGGTGGCAGCATTTTCAACTCTGCTGGAGGGCAAACCTGGGGACTGAGTCCCAGCAGAATTCCGAGGGAGAAATAGGCATGGGCAGAAGGCACCTCTCGACTCAGCTCTTGTTTCGGGAACCTAGATCGGCTCTCCCGTGCGTGCGTGGAGTCCTAACGGCCGCCCACCCATCGCAAAGGGACAAAGCTGTAGAGAACCCTTGCCTCAGCAAAGATCGCCCTTCCTGAGCTGTGAGCGTCATCTGTCGTGTGTTTTGGTGAAAGCTTGGGGAAGGGAACGAAAACGTAACTCTGAGTGAGAAGCAGGAGTGTAAAGGAAGGCTGCTGTCGACTCCCCTCTCCGTTTAGGAGATTGGCACTGCTGTACCCCGTGTGCCTGGATGCCTAGCTACCGGGCTACCAACGCCAAGAATCAATGCTACCGACTTAGCTGCGCTTTAGTGAACTTCGCCGTCCCTGAAGCTGGAGCAATTTTCCAGTGTTCTTGTAGGAGAGGCCGGGAAAGGGTCCCCCACGTGAAATGGAGTGAGAAGCAGGCCGGTGCGCGAGGCGGCTCTCAACACACCTCTTGTTTATGAGGCTGGGACCCTGGCCCCGGGTGTGCCTGCGGGCCTAAGTAGCCAACCACCTAACTCAAAGGAACAACTCCGTAGAGCATCCCTGCTTCGGCTGAAAGAGCCCTCTGCCGGAGGGTGGACGCATTTTGCTGTGCGCGTGAGTGAGCCCACTGCACGTGAGCCCACCCCCAGGTTCCGGGTGAGGCTCAGGCCCCGGGAGAGAGCAGAACACGACTCCCCACTTGTTTCATGAAGTTAGCGCTGCGGCCCCACTCTCGCATGGAAGTCGAAGAGCCCGCGTTCCAACCGGGAGAAGCAACACTGTAGGGAAACCGTGCTTTAGCTACCCTCGTCCTCCCTGTGAGAGGAAGCAGTTTAGGGTGTACTGTGGGTGAGAGCCTGGGGACGGGCTCCATTACGTAAAATCGTGGGAGAGACAGGCCGGTGCAGAAGGCAGCTCTCAACTCACACCATGGTTACGGGTCTAGTACCGATGCCCCCGGTGGAGGTGCGTGGAGCCTCAAAGACAACCCCCTAACTCGAAGGAAGAACTCGGGAGAGAATCCGTGCTTCAGCTAAACCAGCAGCTCCCGAGGGTAGAAGCATGGCGTGGTGTGCGTGCAGGAGAGCACTGCAAGGGAGCCCAAAGCCTTTTGCGAGGGAGACGCAGGCCCCGGCAGAAGGCAGAACACGACTAGCCGTGTGGTTGATCTAGCCAGCCCTGCGGCCCTACTTGGGCATGGAAGCCTAAAGGCGGGCGTTCCAACTCGGAGAAACAACAGTGTGCAGAAACCGTGCTTTAAGCTACCGTCGACCTCTCTGCGGGAGGAAGCGGTTTAGGGTGGAGCGTGGGTGAGAGAGAGCCTGGGGACGGGCTCCATACAGAGAATCGGGGGAGAGACAGGCCGGTGCCGAAGGCAGCTGTCAACTCACCTCGTGTGGACGAGGCCATTCCCGTTGCCCCGTGTGTGCGTGCAGGCCTAAAGGCAGCCCCCTAACTGGGAGCCACAGCTCTGGTGAGAACCCGCGCCTCAGCTCCAATAGCCGTTGCTGAGGTGGGCAGCCGTTTGCTGTGGGAATGCGGAGAGCACGGCAAGTGAGGCCGAGAGCCTTTTCGAAGTGAGACTCGGGCCCTGGGCGGCAGGAGGCAGAACACGACTCCTCACGTGTTTCATGAAACGAGCACTGCGGGCCCACTTTCCATGGGAGTCTAATGGCTAGCAGTCTTCCTCGAAAACCCATACGATAGAGGAGCCGTGCTTTAGCTCCCATCCACCTCTCGGAGGGAGGAAGCAGCTTCCAGGCTGCCGTGGGTGAGAGTCCGGGGAGCGGTCTCCTTCCGTGACAGCCAGGGAGCAGAAGTCCGGGCCAGAAGGCACCCCTTGGCCCAGCGCTTGTGACCTGAAGCTAACGCCACTGCTCCATGTGTGCACTGGAATGCTGGGTGCTCCACACTGATCTGGCAGAAAGAAGCCTGTAAAGACTCCCAGCTGCAGCTCATTCGCCTCTGCACAGGGTGGCAGCATTTTCAACTCTGCTGGAGGGCAAACCTGGGGACTGAGTCCCAGCAGAATTCCGAGGGAGAAATAGGCATGGGCAGAAGGCACCTCTCGACTCAGCTCTTGTTTCGGGAACCTAGATCGGCTCTCCCGTGCGTGCGTGGAGTCCTAACGGCCGCCCACCCATCGCAAAGGGACAAAGCTGTAGAGAACCCTTGCCTCAGCAAAGATCGCCCTTCCTGAGCGTGAGCGTCATCTGTCGTGTGTTTTGGTGAAAGCTTGGGGAAGGGAACGAAAACGTAACTCTGAGTGAGAAGCAGGAGTGTAAAGGAAGGCTGCTGTCGACTCCCCTCTCCGTTTAGGAGATTGGCACTGCTGTACCCCGTGTGCCTGGATGCCTAGCTACCGGGCTACCAACGCCAAGAATCAATGCTACCGACTTAGCTGCGCTTTAGTGAACTTCGCCGTCCCTGAAGCTGGAGCAATTTTCCAGTGTTCTTGTAGGAGAGGCCGGGAAAGGGTCCCCCACGTGAAATGGAGTGAGAAGCAGGCCGGTGCGCGAGGCGGCTCTCAACACACCTCTTGTTTATGAGGCTGGGACCCTGGCCCCGGGTGTGCCTGCGGGCCTAAGTAGCCAACCACCTAACTCAAAGGAACAACTCCGTAGAGCATCCCTGCTTCGGCTGAAAGAGCCCTCTGCCGGAGGGTGGACGCATTTTGCTGTGCGCGTGAGTGAGCCCACTGCACGTGAGCCCACCCCCAGGTTCCGGGTGAGGCTCAGGCCCCGGGAGAGAGCAGAACACGACTCCCCACTTGTTTCATGAAGTTAGCGCTGCGGCCCCACTCTCGCATGGAAGTCGAAGAGCCCGCGTTCCAACCGGGAGAAGCAACACTGTAGGGAAACCGTGCTTTAGCTACCCTCGTCCTCCCTGTGAGAGGAAGCAGTTTAGGGTGTACTGTGGGTGAGAGCCTGGGGACGGGCTCCATTACGTAAAATCGTGGGAGAGACAGGCCGGTGCAGAAGGCAGCTCTCAACTCACACCATGGTTACGGGTCTAGTACCGATGCCCCCGGTGGAGGTGCGTGGAGCCTCAAAGACAACCCCCTAACTCGAAGGAAGAACTCGGGAGAGAATCCGTGCTTCAGCTAAACCAGCAGCTCCCGAGGGTAGAAGCATGGCGTGGTGTGCGTGCAGGAGAGCACTGCAAGGGAGCCCAAAGCCTTTTGCGAGGGAGACGCAGGCCCCGGCAGAAGGCAGAACACGACTAGCCGTGTGGTTGATCTAGCCAGCCCTGCGGCCCTACTTGGGCATGGAAGCCTAAAGGCGGGCGTTCCAACTCGGAGAAACAACAGTGTGCAGAAACCGTGCTTTAAGCTACCGTCGACCTCTCTGCGGGAGGAAGCGGTTTAGGGTGGAGCGTGGGTGAGAGAGAGCCTGGGGACGGGCTCCATACAGAGAATCGGGGGAGAGACAGGCCGGTGCCGAAGGCAGCTGTCAACTCACCTCGTGTGGACGAGGCCATTCCCGTTGCCCCGTGTGTGCGTGCAGGCCTAAAGGCAGCCCCCTAACTGGGAGCCACAGCTCTGGTGAGAACCCGCGCCTCAGCTCCAATAGCCGTTGCTGAGGTGGGCAGCCGTTTGCTGTGGGAATGCGGAGAGCACGGCAAGTGAGGCCGAGAGCCTTTTCGAAGTGAGACTCGGGCCCTGGGCGGCAGGAGGCAGAACACGACTCCTCACGTGTTTCATGAAACGAGCACTGCGGGCCCACTTTCCATGGGAGTCTAATGGCTAGCAGTCTTCCTCGAAAACCCATACGATAGAGGAGCCGTGCTTTAGCTCCCATCCACCTCTCGGAGGGAGGAAGCAGCTTCCAGGCTGCCGTGGGTGAGAGTCCGGGGAGCGGTCTCCTTCCGTGACAGCCAGGGAGCAGAAGTCCGGGCCAGAAGGCACCCCTTGGCCCAGCGCTTGTGACCTGAAGCTAACGCCACTGCTCCATGTGTGCACTGGAATGCTGGGTGCTCCACACTGATCTGGCAGAAAGAAGCCTGTAAAGACTCCCAGCTGCAGCTCATTCGCCTCTGCACAGGGTGGCAGCATTTTCAACTCTGCTGGAGGGCAAACCTGGGGACTGAGTCCCAGCAGAATTCCGAGGGAGAAATAGGCATGGGCAGAAGGCACCTCTCGACTCAGCTCTTGTTTCGGGAACCTAGATCGGCTCTCCCGTGCGTGCGTGGAGTCCTAACGGCCGCCCACCCATCGCAAAGGGACAAAGCTGTAGAGAACCCTTGCCTCAGCAAAGATCGCCCTTCCTGAGCGTGAGCGTCATCTGTCGTGTGTTTTGGTGAAAGCTTGGGGAAGGGAACGAAAACGTAACTCTGAGTGAGAAGCAGGAGTGTAAAGGAAGGCTGCTGTCGACTCCCCTCTCCGTTTAGGAGATTGGCACTGCTGTACCCCGTGTGCCTGGATGCCTAGCTACCGGGCTACCAACGCCAAGAATCAATGCTACCGACTTAGCTGCGCTTTAGTGAACTTCGCCGTCCCTGAAGCTGGAGCAATTTTCCAGTGTTCTTGTAGGAGAGGCCGGGAAAGGGTCCCCCACGTGAAATGGAGTGAGAAGCAGGCCGGTGCGCGAGGCGGCTCTCAACACACCTCTTGTTTATGAGGCTGGGACCCTGGCCCCGGGTGTGCCTGCGGGCCTAAGTAGCCAACCACCTAACTCAAAGGAACAACTCCGTAGAGCATCCCTGCTTCGGCTGAAAGAGCCCTCTGCCGGAGGGTGGACGCATTTTGCTGTGCGCGTGAGTGAGCCCACTGCACGTGAGCCCACCCCCAGGTTCCGGGTGAGGCTCAGGCCCCGGGAGAGAGCAGAACACGACTCCCCACTTGTTTCATGAAGTTAGCGCTGCGGCCCCACTCTCGCATGGAAGTCGAAGAGCCCGCGTTCCAACCGGGAGAAGCAACACTGTAGGGAAACCGTGCTTTAGCTACCCTCGTCCTCCCTGTGAGAGGAAGCAGTTTAGGGTGTACTGTGGGTGAGAGCCTGGGGACGGGCTCCATTACGTAAAATCGTGGGAGAGACAGGCCGGTGCAGAAGGCAGCTCTCAACTCACACCATGGTTACGGGTCTAGTACCGATGCCCCCGGTGGAGGTGCGTGGAGCCTCAAAGACAACCCCCTAACTCGAAGGAAGAACTCGGGAGAGAATCCGTGCTTCAGCTAAACCAGCAGCTCCCGAGGGTAGAAGCATGGCGTGGTGTGCGTGCAGGAGAGCACTGCAAGGGAGCCCAAAGCCTTTTGCGAGGGAGACGCAGGCCCCGGCAGAAGGCAGAACACGACTAGCCGTGTGGTTGATCTAGCCAGCCCTGCGGCCCTACTTGGGCATGGAAGCCTAAAGGCGGGCGTTCCAACTCGGAGAAACAACAGTGTGCAGAAACCGTGCTTTAAGCTACCGTCGACCTCTCTGCGGGAGGAAGCGGTTTAGGGTGGAGCGTGGGTGAGAGAGAGCCTGGGGACGGGCTCCATACAGAGAATCGGGGGAGAGACAGGCCGGTGCCGAAGGCAGCTGTCAACTCACCTCGTGTGGACGAGGCCATTCCCGTTGCCCCGTGTGTGCGTGCAGGCCTAAAGGCAGCCCCCTAACTGGGAGCCACAGCTCTGGTGAGAACCCGCGCCTCAGCTCCAATAGCCGTTGCTGAGGTGGGCAGCCGTTTGCTGTGGGAATGCGGAGAGCACGGCAAGTGAGGCCGAGAGCCTTTTCGAAGTGAGACTCGGGCCCTGGGCGGCAGGAGGCAGAACACGACTCCTCACGTGTTTCATGAAACGAGCACTGCGGGCCCACTTTCCATGGGAGTCTAATGGCTAGCAGTCTTCCTCGAAAAGCTAGCAGTCTTCCTCGAAAACCCATACGATAGAGGAGCCGTGCTTTAGCTCCCATCCACCTCTCGGAGGGAGGAAGCAGCTTCCAGGCTGCCGTGGGTGAGAGTCCGGGGAGCGGTCTCCTTCCGTGACAGCCATGGGAGCAGAAGTCCGGGCCAGAAGGCACCCCTTGGCCCAGCGCTTGTGACCTGAAGCTAACGCCACTGCTCCATGTGTGCACTGGAATGCTGGGTGCTCCACACTGATCTGGCAGAAAGAAGCCTGTAAAGACTCCCAGCTGCAGCTCATTCGCCTCTGCACAGGGTGGCAGCATTTTCAACTCTGCTGGAGGGCAAACCTGGGGACTGAGTCCCAGGCAGAATTCCGAGGGAGAAATAGGCATGGGCAGAAGGCACCTCTCGACTCAGCTCTTGTTTCGGGAACCTAGATCGCTCTCCCGTGCGTGCGTGGAGTCCTAACGGCCGCCCACCCATCGCAAAGGGACAAAGCTGTAGAGAACCCTTGCCTCAGCAAAGATCGCCCTTCCTGAGCGTGAGCGTCATCTGTCGTGTGTTTTGGTGAAAGCTTGGGGAAGGGAACGAAAACGTAACTCTGAGTGAGAAGCAGGAGTGTAAAGGAAGGCTGCTGTCGACTCCCCTCTCCGTTTAGGAGATTGGCACTGCTGTACCCCGTGTGCCTGGATGCCTAGCTACGGGCTACCAACGCCAAGAATCAATGCTACCGACTTAGCTGCGCTTTAGTGAACTTCGCCGTCCCTGAAGCTGGAGCAATTTTCCAGTGTTCTTGTAGGAGAGGCCGGGAAAGGGTCCCCCACGTGAAATGGAGTGAGAAGCAGGCCGGTGCGCGAGGCGGCTCTCAACACACCTCTTGTTTATGAGGCTGGGACCCTGGCCCCGGGTGTGCCTGCGGGCCTAAGTAGCCAACCACCTAACTCAAAGGAACAACTCCGTAGAGCATCCCTGCTTCGGCTGAAAGAGCCCTCTGCCGGAGGGTGGACGCATTTTGCTGTGCGCGTGAGTGAGCCCACTGCACGTGAGCCCACCCCCAGGGTTCCGGGTGAGGCTCAGGCCCCGGGAGAGAGCAGAACACGACTCCCCACTTGTTTCATGAAGTTAGCGCTGCGGCCCCACTCTCGCATGGAAGTCGAAGAGCCCGCGTTCCAACCGGGAGAAGCAACACTGTAGGGAAACCGTTGCTTTAGCTACCCTCGTCCTCCCTGTGAGAGGAAGCAGTTTAGGGTGTACTGTGGGTGAGAGCCTGGGGACGGGCTCCATTACGTAAAATCGTGGGAGAGACAGGCCGGTGCAGAAGGCAGCTCTCAACTCACACCATGGTTACGGGTCTAGTACCGATGCCCCCGGTGGAGGTGCGTGGAGCCTCAAAGACAACCCCCTAACTCGAAGGAAGAACTCGGGAGAGAATCCGTGCTTCAGCTAAACCAGCAGCTCCCGAGGGTAGAAGCATGGCGTGGTGTGCGTGCAGGAGAGCACTGCAAGGGAGCCCAAAGCCTTTTGCGAGGGAGACGCAGGCCCCGGCAGAAGGCAGAACACGGACTAGCCGTGTGGTTGATCTAGCCAGCCCTGCGGCCCTACTTGGGCATGGAAGCCTAAAGGCGGGCGTTCCAACTCGGAGAAACAACAGTGTGCAGAAACCGTGCTTTAAGCTACCGTCGACCTCTCTGCGGGAGGAAGCGGTTTAGGGTGGAGCGTGGGTGAGAGAGAGCCTGGGGACGGGCTCCATACAGAGAATCGGGGGAGAGACAGGCCGGTGCCGAAGGCAGCTGTCAACTCACCTCGTGTGGACGAGGCCATTCCCGTTGCCCCGTGTGTGCGTGCAGGCCTAAAGGCAGCCCCCTAACTGGGAGCCACAGCTCTGGTGAGAACCCGCGCCTCAGCTCCAATAGTCCGTTGCTGAGGTGGGCAGCCGTTTGCTGTGGGAATGCGGAGAGCACGGCAAGTGAGGCCGAGAGCCTTTTCGGAAGTGAGACTCGGGCCCTGGGCGGCAGGAGGCAGAACACGACTCCTCACGTGTTTCATGAAACGAGCACTGCGGGCCCACTTTCCATGGGAGTCTAATGGCTAGCAGTCTTCCTCGAAAACCCATACGATAGAGGAGCCGTTGCTTTAGCTCCCATCCACCTCTCGGAGGGAGGAAGCAGCTTCCAGGCTGCCGTGGGTGAGAGTCCGGGGAGCGGTCTCCTTCCGTGACAGCCAGGGAGCAGAAGTCCGGGCCCAGAAGGCACCCCTTGGCCCAGCGCTTGTGACCTGAAGCTAACGCCACTGCTCCATGTGTGCACTGGAATGCTGGGTGCTCCACACTGATCTGGCAGAAAGAAGCCTGTAAAGACTCCCAGCTGCAGCTCATTCGCCTCTGCACAGGGTGGCAGCATTTTCAACTCTGCTGGAGGCAAAACCTGGGGACTGAGTCCCAGCAGAATTCCGAGGGAGAAATAGGCATGGGCAGAAGGCACCTCTCGACTCAGCTCTTGTTTCGGGAACCTAGATCGGCTCTCTCGTGCGTGCGTGGAGTCCTAACGGCCGCCCACCCATCGCAAAGGGACAAAGCTGTAGAGAACCCTTGCCTCAGCAAAGATCCGCCCTTCCTGAGCGTGAGCGTCATCTGTCGTGTGTTTTGGTGAAAGCTTGGGGAAGGGAACGAAAACGTAACTCTGAGTGAGAAGCAGGAGTGTAAAGGAAGGCTGCTGTCGACTCCCCTCTCCGTTTAGGAGATTGGCACTGCTGTACCCCGTGTGCCTGGATGCCTAGCTACCGGGCTACCAACGCCAAGAATCAATGCTACCGACTTAGCTGCGCTTTAGTGAACTTCGCCGTCCCTGAAGCTGGAGCAATTTTCCAGTGTTCATGTAGGAGAAGGCCGGGAAAGGGTCCCCCACGTGAAATGGGAGTGAGAAGCAGGCCGGTGCGCGAGGCCGGCTCTCAACACACCTCTTGTTTATGAGGCTGGGACCCTCGGCCCGGGTGTGCCTGCGGGCCTAAGTAGCCAACCACCTAACTCAAAGGAAAAACTCCCGTAGAGCATCCCTGCTTCGGCTGAAAGAGCCCTCTGCCTGAGGGTGGACGCATTTTGCTGTGCGCGTGAGTGAGCCCACTGCACGTGAGCCACCCCAGGTTTCCGGGTGAGGCTCAGGCCCGGGGAGAGAGCAGAACACGACTCCCCACTTGTTTCATGAAGTTAGCGCTGCGGCCCCACTCTCGCATGGAAGTCGAAGAGCCCGCGTTCCAACCGGGAGAAGCAACACTGTAGGGAAACCGTGCTTTAGCTACCCTCGTCCTCCCTGTGAGAGGAAGCAGTTTAGGGTGTACTGTGGGTGAGAGCCTGGGGACGGGCTCCATTACGTAAAATCGTGGGAGAGACAGGCCGGTGCAGAAAGGCAGCTCTCAACTCACACCATGGTTACGGTGTCTAGTACCGATGCCCCCGGTGGAGGTGCGTGGAGCCTCAAAGACAACCCCTAACTCGAAGGAAGAACTCGGGAGAGAATCCGTGCTTCAGCTAAACCAGCAGCTCCCGAGGGTAGAAGGCATGGCGTGGGTGGTGCGTGCAGGAGAGCACTGCAAGGGAGCCCAAAGCCTTTTGCGAGGGAGACGCAGGCCCCGGCAGAAGGGCAGAACACGACTAGCCGTGTGGTTGATCTAGCCAGCCCTGCGGCCCTACTTGGGCATGGAAGCCTAAAGGCGGGCGTTCCAACTCGGAGAAACAACAGTGTGCAGAAACCGTGCTT
>NW_026992143.1:0-23556 GCF_029215605.1 Mirounga angustirostris | reverse complement strand
CGTTTTTGCTTCGAGGCAGAACGCAAGGGATTGGACTTCCACGCAACAGTGGGGCCTCAGTGCTAGCCTGATGATACAAGTGGGGAGTCGAGTGCTGCCTCCTGCAGCAGCCTGAGGCTCCCTCGGAATTAGATGTGGGACGCCCTTGCAGTGCTCTCACGCACGCACACAACAAAATGCTTCCACCCTCAGAAGCGGCTGTTTTAGCTGAAGCACGCATTCTCTGCCGAGTTTTGCCTTCGAGTTAGGTGGCTGTCTTTGAGCCTGCAGGCACACCCGGGGCAACGGTACCAGCCCCATAACCATGATGTGAGTTGAGAGCTGCCTTCTGTACCGGCCTTGTCTCTCGCCCGATTTTACAAAATGGAACCCGTCCCCAGGCTCTCACCCACCGTACACCCTCCACTGCTTCCTCGCACAGGAGAGGTCGACGGGAGCCCAAGCACCGTTTCTCTACAGTGTTGTTTCTCCCAGTTAGAGCGCTAGCTATTAGACGTGCATGCAAAAGTGGGGCCGCACTGCTAGCTCCATGGAACAAGTGGGGAGTCGTGTTCTGCCTACTGCCGGGGCCCGAGTCTCACACGGAAAACGGTTTTGGACTCACTTGCAGGGCGCTCACGCAGAGGCACACAGCAAAATGCTTCCAGCCACCGGAATGCCTATGTTCGCTGCAGCAGGAATTCTCTCTAGAGGTGTTCCTTCCACTCAGGTGGTTGGCTTTAGGCCTGCAGGCGCACACGGGGCAACGGCACTAGCCTCGTAAACAGGAGGGGAGCTGACAGCTTCCTTCTGCACCGGCCTGTGTCTCCCTCGATTTTACGTGCGGAACCCGGCCCCAGGCTCTCAACCACAGTACACCCTAAACGGCTTCCTCCCACAGAGAGGCCGCGGGAGCTAAAGCACGGCTTCTGTACACTGTTGTTTCTTCGAGTTAGAACGCTAGCCTTTAGACTCCCATGCAAAGGTAGGGCCGCAGCGCTGGCTAGGACAAACACACGGGCAGTCGTGTTCTGCCTTCTGCTTGGGGCCTGAGTCTCACTGACAAGAAGCTTTGGGCTCCCTTGCAGTGCTCTCATGCACGCACACCACAACATGCTTCCCCCCTCAGGAGCGGCTGTTTTAGCGGAAGCCCGGATTCTCTACCGAGTCTCTCCTTCGAGTTAGGCGGTTGTCTTTAAGCCTCCACGCACACCCGGGGCATCGGTACTAGCCCCATAAGCCTGATGTGAGTTGAGGGCTGCCTTCGGCACCGGCCTGTCTCTCCCACGATTTTACGTAATGGAACCCGTCCCCAGGCTCTGACCCACAGGCTCTCACCCACACCCTACCCTGCTTCCTCTCACAGAGAGGTCGACGGTAGCTAAAGCACGGTTTCCCTCCAGTGTTGTTTCTCCCAGTTGGAACGCTAGCGATTAGCCTTCCATGCCAGAGTGGGGCCGCAGTGCTAGCTTCATGAAACAAGTGGGGAGTCGTGTCCTGCCTTCTGCCGGGGCCTGAACCTCACACGGAAAATGCTCTTTTGAACTCACTTGCAGTGCGCTCACGCATGCACACAGCAAAATGCGTCCACCCTCAGGCATGGCTCTTTCAGTCGAAGCAGGCATTCTCTACAGAGTTGTTCCTTTGAGTGAGGTGGTTGGCTTTAGGCCTGCAGGCACACCCGGGCCCCGGGTCCTAGCCTCATCATCAAGAGGTGTGTTGAAGCTGCCTCGCGCACCGGCCTGTTTCTCACTCCCTTTCACGTATGGGACCCTTTCCGCGGCGTCTCACGCAAGAACACGGTGAACGGACTCCAGCTTCAGGAACGGCAAAGTTAACCACAGCGCAGTAAGCCCGTAGCATTGATTCTTGGCGTTGGGAGCCTGGTAACTAGGCATCCAGGCACACAGGGTACAGCAGTGCTAATCTCCTAAACCAAGAGGTGAGTCGACAGCAGCCTTCCTTACACTCCTGCGTCTCACTCAGAGTTACATCTATGTTCCATTTCTCAAGCTTTCACAAAAAACACACAATTGATGAAGCTCACGCTCAAGAAGGGCGATCTTTGCTGAGGCAAGGGTTCTCTACAGTTTTGTTCCTTTGCGTTGGGTGGACGGCAGTTAGGACTCCACGCACACACGGGAGAGCCGATCTAGGGTTCCCGAAACAAGAGCTGAGTGGAGAGGGGCCTTCTGCCCATGCTTATTTCTCCCTCGGAATTCTGCTGGGACTCATTCCCCAGGTTTGCCCTCCAGCAGAGTGGAAAATGCTGCCACCCCGTGGAGAGGCGAATGAGCTGAAGCTGGGATTCTCTACAGGCTTCTTTGTGCCACGTCCGTGTGGAGCACTGAGCATTCCTCTGCACACGTGGAGCAGTAGTGTTAGCTTCGGGTACCAAGAGCTGGGTCAAGAGGTGCCTTCTGGCCCGGACTTCTTCTCCCTCGCTTGCACGGGAGGAAACCGTTCCCCAGGCTCTCACCCACGGTAGCCAGGAAACTGCTTCCTGCCTCACAGAGGTGGATGGTAGCTAAAGCGCGGTTTCTCCGTCGTATTGTTTTTCCAATAAGAGTGCCAGCGATTAGACTTCCATGCAAAAGTGGGGCCGCAGCGCTAGCTTCATGAAGCAAGCGGGGAGTCGTGTTCTGCCTTCTTCCGGGGCCTGAGCCTCACTTCGAAAATGCTCTCGGACTCCCTTGCAGTGCTCTCACGCATTCCCACAGCAAAATGCTTCCACCCTCGGGAACGGCTATTGGAGCTGAAGCGCGGATTCTCACCAGAGTTGTGGCTTCGAGTTAGGGGGTTGCCTCTAGGCCTGCACGCACACACGGGGCAACGGTACCAGCCTCGTAAACAACAGGTGGAGCTGACAGCTTCCTTCTGCACCGGCCTGTCTCTCCCTCGATTTTACGTATGGAACCCGGCCCCAGGCTCTCACCCATTGTGCAGCCTAAGCTGCTTCCTCCCACAGAGAGGTCTCAGGTAGCTAAAGCACGGTGTCTGTTCACTGTGGTTTCTTCGAGTTAGAACGCAAGCGATTAGACTTCCATGCAAAAGTGGGGCCTCGGTGCTAGCTTGAGGAAACAAGTGGGGAGTCGTGTGCTGCCCCTTGCAACGGCCTCAGGCTCCCCCGGAATTACGTTTGGGACTCCCTTGCACTGCTCTCACGCTCGCACAAAACAAAATGCTTACACCCTCAGGAGCGGCTGCTTAGCTGAAGCACGGATTCCCTACCGAGTTTTTCCTTCGAGTTAGGTGGCTGACTTTCAGCCTGCAGGCACACCCGGGGCAACGGTACCAGCCCCATAAGCATGATGTGAGTTGAGAGCTGCCTTCTGTCCGGCCTGTCTCTCCCTCGATTTTACGAAATGGAACCCTCCCCCAGGCTCTCACCCACAGTACACCCTAAACTGCTTCCTCGCACAGAGACGTCCACGGAAGCTAAAGCACGGTTTCTCTACAGTGTTGTTTCTCCCAGTTAGAGCGCTAGCTATTAGACGTGCATGCAAAAGTGGGGCCGCACTGCTAGCTCCACGGAACAAGTGGGGAGTCGTGTTCTGCCTACTGCCGGGGCCCGAGTCTCACACGGTAAACGGTTTTGGACTCACTTGCAGGGCGCTCACGCAGAGGCACACAGCAAAATGCTTCCAGCCGCAGGAATGCCTATGTTCGCTGCAGCAGGAATTCTCTCTAGAGGTGTGCCTTCCACTTAGGTGGTTGGCTTTAGGCCTGCAGGCGCACACGGGGCAACGGTACTAGCCTCGTAAACAAGAGGGGAGCTGACAGCTTCCTTCTGCACCGGCCTGTCTGTCCCTCGAGTTTACGTGTGGAACCCGGCCCCAGGCTCTCACCCATTGTGCAGCCTAACATGCTTCCTCGCACAGAAAGGTCTAAGGTAGCTAAAGCACGGTGTGTGTACACCGTTTTTGCTTCGAGGCAGAACGCAAGGGATTGGACTTCCACGCAACAGTGGGGCCTCAGTGCTAGCCTGATGATACAAGTGGGGAGTCGAGTGCTGCCTCCTGCAGCAGCCTGAGGCTCCCTCGGAATTAGATGTGGGACGCCCTTGCAGTGCTCTCACGCACGCACACAACAAAATGCTTCCACCCTCAGAAGCGGCTGTTTTAGCTGAAGCACGCATTCTCTGCCGAGTTTTGCCTTCGAGTTAGGTGGCTGTCTTTGAGCCTGCAGGCACACCCGGGGCAACGGTACCAGCCCCATAACCATGATGTGAGTTGAGAGCTGCCTTCTGTACCGGCCTTGTCTCTCGCCCGATTTTACAAAATGGAACCCGTCCCCAGGCTCTCACCCACCGTACACCCTCCACTGCTTCCTCGCACAGGAGAGGTCGACGGGAGCCCAAGCACCGTTTCTCTACAGTGTTGTTTCTCCCAGTTAGAGCGCTAGCTATTAGACGTGCATGCAAAAGTGGGGCCGCACTGCTAGCTCCATGGAACAAGTGGGGAGTCGTGTTCTGCCTACTGCCGGGGCCCGAGTCTCACACGGAAAACGGTTTTGGACTCACTTGCAGGGCGCTCACGCAGAGGCACACAGCAAAATGCTTCCAGCCACCGGAATGCCTATGTTCGCTGCAGCAGGAATTCTCTCTAGAGGTGTTCCTTCCACTCAGGTGGTTGGCTTTAGGCCTGCAGGCGCACACGGGGCAACGGCACTAGCCTCGTAAACAGGAGGGGAGCTGACAGCTTCCTTCTGCACCGGCCTGTGTCTCCCTCGATTTTACGTGCGGAACCCGGCCCCAGGCTCTCAACCACAGTACACCCTAAACGGCTTCCTCCCACAGAGAGGCCGCGGGAGCTAAAGCACGGCTTCTGTACACTGTTGTTTCTTCGAGTTAGAACGCTAGCCTTTAGACTCCCATGCAAAGGTAGGGCCGCAGCGCTGGCTAGGACAAACACACGGGCAGTCGTGTTCTGCCTTCTGCTTGGGGCCTGAGTCTCACTGACAAGAAGCTTTGGGCTCCCTTGCAGTGCTCTCATGCACGCACACCACAACATGCTTCCCCCCTCAGGAGCGGCTGTTTTAGCTGAAGCCCGGATTCTCTACCGAGTCTCTCCTTCGAGTTAGGCGGTTGTCTTTAAGCCTCCACGCACACCCGGGGCATCGGTACTAGCCCCATAAGCCTGATGTGAGTTGAGGGCTGCCTTCGGCACCGGCCTGTCTCTCCCACGATTTTACGTAATGGAACCCGTCCCCAGGCTCTGACCCACAGGCTCTCACCCACACCCTACCCTGCTTCCTCTCACAGAGAGGTCGACGGTAGCTAAAGCACGGTTTCCCTCCAGTGTTGTTTCTCCCAGTTGGAACGCTAGCGATTAGCCTTCCATGCCAGAGTGGGGCCGCAGTGCTAGCTTCATGAAACAAGTGGGGAGTCGTGTCCTGCCTTCTGCCGGGGCCTGAACCTCACACGGAAAATGCTCCTTTGAACTCACTTGCAGTGCGCTCACGCATGCACACAGCAAAATGCGTCCACCCTCAGGCATGGCTCTTTCAGTCGAAGCAGGCATTCTCTACAGAGTTGTTCCTTTGAGTGAGGTGGTTGGCTTTAGGCCTGCAGGCACACCCGGGGCCCGGGTCCTAGCCTCATCAACAAGCGGTGTGTTGAAGCTGCCTCGCGCACCGGCCTGTTTCTCACTCCCTTTCACGTATGGGACCCTTTCCGCGGCGTCTCACGCAAGAACACGGTGAACGGACTCCAGCTTCAGGAACGGCAAAGTTAACCACAGCGCAGTAAGCCCGTAGCATTGATTCTTGGCGTTGGGAGCCTGGTAACTAGGCATCCAGGCACACAGGGTACAGCAGTGCTAATCTCCTAAACCAAGAGGTGAGTCGACAGCAGCCTTCCTTACACTCCTGCGTCTCACTCAGAGTTACATCTATGTTCCATTTCTCAAGCTTTCACAAAAACACACAATTGATGAAGCTCACGCTCAAGAAGGGCGATCTTTGCTGAGGCAAGGGTTCTCTACAGTTTTGTTCCTTTGCGTTGGGTGGACGGCAGTTAGGACTCCACGCACACACGGGAGAGCCGATCTAGGGTTCCCGAAACAAGAGCTGAGTGGAGAGGGGCCTTCTGCCCATGCTTATTTCTCCCTCGGAATTCTGCTGGGACTCATTCCCCAGGTTTGCCCTCCAGCAGAGTGGAAAATGCTGCCACCCCGTGGAGAGGCGAATGAGCTGAAGCTGGGATTCTCTACAGGCTTCTTTGTGCCACGTCCGTGTGGAGCACTGAGCATTCCTCTGCACACGTGGAGCAGTAGTGTTAGCTTCGGGTACCAAGAGCTGGGTCAAGAGGTGCCTTCTGGCCCGGACTTCTTCTCCCTCGCTTGCACGGGAGGAAACCGTTCCCCAGGCTCTCACCCACGGTAGCCAGGAAACTGCTTCCTGCCTCACAGAGGTGGATGGTAGCTAAAGCGCGGTTTCTCCGTCGTATTGTTTTTCCAATAAGAGTGCCAGCGATTAGACTTCCATGCAAAAGTGGGGCCGCAGCGCTAGCTTCATGAAGCAAGCGGGGAGTCGTGTTCTGCCTTCTTCCGGGGCCTGAGCCTCACTTCGAAAATGCTCTCGGACTCCCTTGCAGTGCTCTCACGCATTCCCACAGCAAAATGCTTCCACCCTCGGGAACGGCTATTGGAGCTGAAGCGCGGATTCTCACCAGAGTTGTGGCTTCGAGTTAGGGGGTTGCCTCTAGGCCTGCACGCACACACGGGGCAACGGTACCAGCCTCGTAAACAACAGGTGGAGCTGACAGCTTCCTTCTGCACCGGCCTGTCTCTCCCTCGATTTTACGTATGGAACCCGGCCCCAGGCTCTCACCCATTGTGCAGCCTAAGCTGCTTCCTCCCACAGAGAGGTCTCAGGTAGCTAAAGCACGGTGTCTGTTCACTGTGGTTTCTTCGAGTTAGAACGCAAGCGATTAGACTTCCATGCAAAAGTGGGGCCTCGGTGCTAGCTTGAGGAAACAAGTGGGGAGTCGTGTGCTGCCCCTTGCAACGGCCTCAGGCTCCCCCGGAATTACGTTTGGGACTCCCTTGCACTGCTCTCACGCTCGCACAAAACAAAATGCTTACACCCTCAGGAGCGGCTGCTTAGCTGAAGCACGGATTCCCCACCGGGTTTTTCCTTCGAGTTAGGTGGCTGACTTTCAGCCTGCAGGCACACCCGGGGCAACGGTACCAGCCCCATAAGCATGATGTGAGTTGAGAGCTGCCTTCTGTCCGGCCTGTCTCTCCCTCGATTTTACGAAATGGAACCCTCCCCCAGGCTCTCACCCACCGTACACCCTAAACTGCTTCCTCGCACAGAGACGTCCACGGAAGCTAAAGCACGGTTTCTCTACAGTGTTGTTTCCCCCAGTTAGAGCGCTAGCTATTAGACGTGCATGCAAAAGTGGGGCCGCACTGCTAGCTCCACGGAACAAGTGGGGAGTCGTGTTCTGCCTACTGCCGGGGCCCGAGTCTCACACGGTAAACGGTTTTGGACTCACTTGCAGGGCGCTCACGCAGAGGCACACAGCAAAATGCTTCCAGCCGCAGGAATGCCTATGTTCGCTGCAGCAGGAATTCTCTCTAGAGGTGTTCCTTCCACTTAGGTGGTTGGCTTTAGGCCTGCAGGCGCACACGGGGCAACGGTACTAGCCTCGTAAACAGGAGGGGAGCTGACAGCTTCCTTCTGCACCGGCCTGTCTCTCCCTCGAGTTTACGTGTGGAACCCGGCCCCAGGCTCTCACCCATTGTGCAGCCTAACATGCTTCCTCGCACAGAAAGGTCTAAGGTAGCTAAAGCACGGTGTGTGTACACTGTTTTTGCTTCGAGGCAGAACGCAAGGGATTGGACTTCCACGCAACAGTGGGGCCTCAGTGCTAGCTTGATGATTCAAGTGGGGAGTCGAGTGCTGCCTCCTGCAGCAGCCTGAGGCTCCCTCGGAATTAGATGTGGGACGCCCTTGCAGTGCGCTCACGCACGCACACAACAAAATGCTTCCACCCTCAGAAGCGGCTGTTTTAGCTGAAGCACGCATTCTCTGCCGAGTTTTGCCTTCGAGTTAGGTGGCTGTCTTTGAGCCTGCAGGCACACCCGGGGCAACGGTACCAGCCCCATAACCATGATGTGAGTTGAGAGCTGCCTTCTGTACCGGCCTTGTCTCTCGCCCGATTTTACAAAATGGAACCCGTCCCCAGGCTCTCACCCACCGTACACCCTCCACTGCTTCCTCGCACAGGAGAGGTCGACGGGAGCCCAAGCACCGTTTCTCTACAGTGTTGTTTCTCCCAGTTAGAGCGCTAGCTATTAGACGTGCATGCAAAAGTGGGGCCGCACTGCTAGCTCCACGGAACAAGTGGGGAGTCGTGTTCCGCCTGCTGCCGGGGCCCGAGTCTCACACGGAAAACGGTTTTGGACTCACTTGCAGCGCGCTCACGCAGAGGCACACAGCAAAATGCTTCCAGCCGCAGGAATGCCTATGTTCGCTGCAGCAGGAATTCTCTCTAGAGGTGTTCCTTCCACTCAGGTGGTTGGCTTTAGGCCTGCAGGCGCACACGGGGCAACGGTACTAGCCTCGTAAACAGGAGGGGAGCTGACAGCTTCCTTCTGCACCGGCCTGTGTCTCCCTCGATTTTACGTGCGGAACCCGGCCCCAGGCTCTCAACCACAGTACACCCTAAACGGCTTCCTCCCACAGAGAGGCCGCGGGAGCTAAAGCACGGCTTCTGTACACTGTTGTTTCTTCGAGTTAGAACGCTAGCCTTTAGACTCCCATGCAAAGGTAGGGCCGCAGCGCTGGCTAGGACAAACACACGGGCAGTCGTGTTCTGCCTTCTGCTTGGGGCCTGAGTCTCACTGACAAGAAGCTTTGGGCTCCCTTGCAGTGCTCTCATGCACGCACACCACAACATGCTTCCCCCCTCAGGAGCGGCTGTTTTAGCTGAAGCCCGGATTCTCTACCGAGTCTCTCCTTCGAGTTAGGCGGTTGTCTTTAAGCCTCCACGCACACCCGGGGCATCGGTACTAGCCCCATAAGCCTGATGTGAGTTGAGGGCTGCCTTCGGCACCGGCCTGTCTCTCCCACGATTTTACGTAATGGAACCCGTCCCCAGGCTCTGACCCACAGGCTCTCACCCACACCCTACCCTGCTTCCTCTCACAGAGAGGTCGACGGTAGCTAAAGCACGGTTTCCCTCCAGTGTTGTTTCTCCCAGTTGGAACGCTAGCGATTAGCCTTCCATGCCAGAGTGGGGCCGCAGTGCTAGCTTCATGAAACAAGTGGGGAGTCGTGTCCTGCCTTCTGCCGGGGCCTGAACCTCACACGGAAAATGCTCTTTTGAACTCACTTGCAGTGCGCTCACGCATGCACACAGCAAAATGCGTCCACCCTCAGGCATGGCTCTTTCAGTCGAAGCAGGCATTCTCTACAGAGTTGTTCCTTTGAGTGAGGTGGTTGGCTTTAGGCCTGCAGGCACACCCGGGCCCCGGGTCCTAGCCTCATCATCAAGAGGTGTGTTGAAGCTGCCTCGCGCACCGGCCTGTTTCTCACTCCCTTTCACGTATGGGACCCTTTCCGCGGCGTCTCACGCAAGAACACGGTGAACGGACTCCAGCTTCAGGAACGGCAAAGTTAACCACAGCGCAGTAAGCCCGTAGCATTGATTCTTGGCGTTGGGAGCCTGGTAACTAGGCATCCAGGCACACAGGGTACAGCAGTGCTAATCTCCTAAACCAAGAGGTGAGTCGACAGCAGCCTTCCTTACACTCCTGCGTCTCACTCAGAGTTACATCTATGTTCCATTTCTCAAGCTTTCACAAAAAACACACAATTGATGAAGCTCACGCTCAAGAAGGGCGATCTTTGCTGAGGCAAGGGTTCTCTACAGTTTTGTTCCTTTGCGTTGGGTGGACGGCAGTTAGGACTCCACGCACACACGGGAGAGCCGATCTAGGGTTCCCGAAACAAGAGCTGAGTGGAGAGGGGCCTTCTGCCCATGCTTATTTCTCCCTCGGAATTCTGCTGGGACTCATTCCCCAGGTTTGCCCTCCAGCAGAGTGGAAAATGCTGCCACCCCGTGGAGAGGCGAATGAGCTGAAGCTGGGATTCTCTACAGGCTTCTTTGTGCCACGTCCGTGTGGAGCACTGAGCATTCCTCTGCACACGTGGAGCAGTAGTGTTAGCTTCGGGTACCAAGAGCTGGGTCAAGAGGTGCCTTCTGGCCCGGACTTCTTCTCCCTCGCTTGCACGGGAGGAAACCGTTCCCCAGGCTCTCACCCACGGTAGCCAGGAAACTGCTTCCTGCCTCACAGAGGTGGATGGTAGCTAAAGCGCGGTTTCTCCGTCGTATTGTTTTTCCAATAAGAGTGCCAGCGATTAGACTTCCATGCAAAAGTGGGGCCGCAGCGCTAGCTTCATGAAGCAAGCGGGGAGTCGTGTTCTGCCTTCTTCCGGGGCCTGAGCCTCACTTCGAAAATGCTCTCGGACTCCCTTGCAGTGCTCTCACGCATTCCCACAGCAAAATGCTTCCACCCTCGGGAACGGCTATTGGAGCTGAAGCGCGGATTCTCACCAGAGTTGTGGCTTCGAGTTAGGGGGTTGCCTCTAGGCCTGCACGCACACACGGGGCAACGGTACCAGCCTCGTAAACAACAGGTGGAGCTGACAGCTTCCTTCTGCACCGGCCTGTCTCTCCCTCGATTTTACGTATGGAACCCGGCCCCAGGCTCTCACCCATTGTGCAGCCTAAGCTGCTTCCTCCCACAGAGAGGTCTCAGGTAGCTAAAGCACGGTGTCTGTTCACTGTGGTTTCTTCGAGTTAGAACGCAAGCGATTAGACTTCCATGCAAAAGTGGGGCCTCGGTGCTAGCTTGAGGAAACAAGTGGGGAGTCGTGTGCTGCCCCTTGCAACGGCCTCAGGCTCCCCCGGAATTACGTTTGGGACTCCCTTGCACTGCTCTCACGCTCGCACAAAACAAAATGCTTACACCCTCAGGAGCGGCTGCTTAGCTGAAGCACGGATTCCCTACCGAGTTTTTCCTTCGAGTTAGGTGGCTGACTTTCAGCCTGCAGGCACACCCGGGGCAACGGTACCAGCCCCATAAGCATGATGTGAGTTGAGAGCTGCCTTCTGTCCGGCCTGTCTCTCCCTCGATTTTACGAAATGGAACCCTCCCCCAGGCTCTCACCCACAGTACACCCTAAACTGCTTCCTCGCACAGAGACGTCCACGGAAGCTAAAGCACGGTTTCTCTACAGTGTTGTTTCTCCCAGTTAGAGCGCTAGCTATTAGACGTGCATGCAAAAGTGGGGCCGCACTGCTAGCTCCACGGAACAAGTGGGGAGTCGTGTTCTGCCTACTGCCGGGGCCCGAGTCTCACACGGTAAACGGTTTTGGACTCACTTGCAGGGCGCTCACGCAGAGGCACACAGCAAAATGCTTCCAGCCGCAGGAATGCCTATGTTCGCTGCAGCAGGAATTCTCTCTAGAGGTGTGCCTTCCACTTAGGTGGTTGGCTTTAGGCCTGCAGGCGCACACGGGGCAACGGTACTAGCCTCGTAAACAAGAGGGGAGCTGACAGCTTCCTTCTGCACCGGCCTGTCTGTCCCTCGAGTTTACGTGTGGAACCCGGCCCCAGGCTCTCACCCATTGTGCAGCCTAACATGCTTCCTCGCACAGAAAGGTCTAAGGTAGCTAAAGCACGGTGTGTGTACACCGTTTTTGCTTCGAGGCAGAACGCAAGGGATTGGACTTCCACGCAACAGTGGGGCCTCAGTGCTAGCCTGATGATACAAGTGGGGAGTCGAGTGCTGCCTCCTGCAGCAGCCTGAGGCTCCCTCGGAATTAGATGTGGGACGCCCTTGCAGTGCTCTCACGCACGCACACAACAAAATGCTTCCACCCTCAGAAGCGGCTGTTTTAGCTGAAGCACGCATTCTCTGCCGAGTTTTGCCTTCGAGTTAGGTGGCTGTCTTTGAGCCTGCAGGCACACCCGGGGCAACGGTACCAGCCCCATAACCATGATGTGAGTTGAGAGCTGCCTTCTGTACCGGCCTTGTCTCTCGCCCGATTTTACAAAATGGAACCCGTCCCCAGGCTCTCACCCACCGTACACCCTCCACTGCTTCCTCGCACAGGAGAGGTCGACGGGAGCCCAAGCACCGTTTCTCTACAGTGTTGTTTCTCCCAGTTAGAGCGCTAGCTATTAGACGTGCATGCAAAAGTGGGGCCGCACTGCTAGCTCCATGGAACAAGTGGGGAGTCGTGTTCTGCCTACTGCCGGGGCCCGAGTCTCACACGGAAAACGGTTTTGGACTCACTTGCAGGGCGCTCACGCAGAGGCACACAGCAAAATGCTTCCAGCCACCGGAATGCCTATGTTCGCTGCAGCAGGAATTCTCTCTAGAGGTGTTCCTTCCACTCAGGTGGTTGGCTTTAGGCCTGCAGGCGCACACGGGGCAACGGCACTAGCCTCGTAAACAGGAGGGGAGCTGACAGCTTCCTTCTGCACCGGCCTGTGTCTCCCTCGATTTTACGTGCGGAACCCGGCCCCAGGCTCTCAACCACAGTACACCCTAAACGGCTTCCTCCCACAGAGAGGCGGCGGGAGCTAAAGCACGGCTTCTGTACACTGTTGTTTCTTCGAGTTAGAACGCTAGCCTTTAGACTCCCATGCAAAGGTAGGGCCGCAGCGCTGGCTAGGACAAACACACGGGCAGTCGTGTTCTGCCTTCTGCTTGGGGCCTGAGTCTCACTGACAAGAAGCTTTGGGCTCCCTTGCAGTGCTCTCATGCACGCACACCACAACATGCTTCCCCCCTCAGGAGCGGCTGTTTTAGCGGAAGCCCGGATTCTCTACCGAGTCTCTCCTTCGAGTTAGGCGGTTGTCTTTAAGCCTCCACGCACACCCGGGGCATCGGTACTAGCCCCATAAGCCTGATGTGAGTTGAGGGCTGCCTTCGGCACCGGCCTGTCTCTCCCACGATTTTACGTAATGGAACCCGTCCCCAGGCTCTGACCCACAGGCTCTCACCCACACCCTACCCTGCTTCCTCTCACAGAGAGGTCGACGGTAGCTAAAGCACGGTTTCCCTCCAGTGTTGTTTCTCCCAGTTGGAACGCTAGCGATTAGCCTTCCATGCCAGAGTGGGGCCGCAGTGCTAGCTTCATGAAACAAGTGGGGAGTCGTGTCCTGCCTTCTGCCGGGGCCTGAACCTCACACGGAAAATGCTCTTTTGAACTCACTTGCAGTGCGCTCACGCATGCACACAGCAAAATGCGTCCACCCTCAGGCATGGCTCTTTCAGTCGAAGCAGGCATTCTCTACAGAGTTGTTCCTTTGAGTGAGGTGGTTGGCTTTAGGCCTGCAGGCACACCCGGGCCCCGGGTCCTAGCCTCATCATCAAGAGGTGTGTTGAAGCTGCCTCGCGCACCGGCCTGTTTCTCACTCCCTTTCACGTATGGGACCCTTTCCGCGGCGTCTCACGCAAGAACACGGTGAACGGACTCCAGCTTCAGGAACGGCAAAGTTAACCACAGCGCAGTAAGCCCGTAGCATTGATTCTTGGCGTTGGGAGCCTGGTAACTAGGCATCCAGGCACACAGGGTACAGCAGTGCTAATCTCCTAAACCAAGAGGTGAGTCGACAGCAGCCTTCCTTACACTCCTGCGTCTCACTCAGAGTTACATCTATGTTCCATTTCTCAAGCTTTCACAAAAAACACACAATTGATGAAGCTCACGCTCAAGAAGGGCGATCTTTGCTGAGGCAAGGGTTCTCTACAGTTTTGTTCCTTTGCGTTGGGTGGACGGCAGTTAGGACTCCACGCACACACGGGAGAGCCGATCTAGGGTTCCCGAAACAAGAGCTGAGTGGAGAGGGGCCTTCTGCCCATGCTTATTTCTCCCTCGGAATTCTGCTGGGACTCATTCCCCAGGTTTGCCCTCCAGCAGAGTGGAAAATGCTGCCACCCCGTGGAGAGGCGAATGAGCTGAAGCTGGGATTCTCTACAGGCTTCTTTGTGCCACGTCCGTGTGGAGCACTGAGCATTCCTCTGCACACGTGGAGCAGTAGTGTTAGCTTCGGGTACCAAGAGCTGGGTCAAGAGGTGCCTTCTGGCCCGGACTTCTTCTCCCTCGCTTGCACGGGAGGAAACCGTTCCCCAGGCTCTCACCCACGGTAGCCAGGAAACTGCTTCCTGCCTCACAGAGGTGGATGGTAGCTAAAGCGCGGTTTCTCCGTCGTATTGTTTTTCCAATAAGAGTGCCAGCGATTAGACTTCCATGCAAAAGTGGGGCCGCAGCGCTAGCTTCATGAAGCAAGCGGGGAGTCGTGTTCTGCCTTCTTCCGGGGCCTGAGCCTCACTTCGAAAATGCTCTCGGACTCCCTTGCAGTGCTCTCACGCATTCCCACAGCAAAATGCTTCCACCCTCGGGAACGGCTATTGGAGCTGAAGCGCGGATTCTCACCAGAGTTGTGGCTTCGAGTTAGGGGGTTGCCTCTAGGCCTGCACGCACACACGGGGCAACGGTACCAGCCTCGTAAACAACAGGTGGAGCTGACAGCTTCCTTCTGCACCGGCCTGTCTCTCCCTCGATTTTACGTATGGAACCCGGCCCCAGGCTCTCACCCATTGTGCAGCCTAAGCTGCTTCCTCCCACAGAGAGGTCTCAGGTAGCTAAAGCACGGTGTCTGTTCACTGTGGTTTCTTCGAGTTAGAACGCAAGCGATTAGACTTCCATGCAAAAGTGGGGCCTCGGTGCTAGCTTGAGGAAACAAGTGGGGAGTCGTGTGCTGCCCCTTGCAACGGCCTCAGGCTCCCCCGGAATTACGTTTGGGACTCCCTTGCACTGCTCTCACGCTCGCACAAAACAAAATGCTTACACCCTCAGGAGCGGCTGCTTAGCTGAAGCACGGATTCCCTACCGAGTTTTTCCTTCGAGTTAGGTGGCTGACTTTCAGCCTGCAGGCACACCCGGGGCAACGGTACCAGCCCCATAAGCATGATGTGAGTTGAGAGCTGCCTTCTGTCCGGCCTGTCTCTCCCTCGATTTTACGAAATGGAACCCTCCCCCAGGCTCTCACCCACAGTACACCCTAAACTGCTTCCTCGCACAGAGACGTCCACGGAAGCTAAAGCACGGTTTCTCTACAGTGTTGTTTCTCCCAGTTAGAGCGCTAGCTATTAGACGTGCATGCAAAAGTGGGGCCGCACTGCTAGCTCCACGGAACAAGTGGGGAGTCGTGTTCTGCCTACTGCCGGGGCCCGAGTCTCACACGGTAAACGGTTTTGGACTCACTTGCAGGGCGCTCACGCAGAGGCACACAGCAAAATGCTTCCAGCCGCAGGAATGCCTATGTTCGCTGCAGCAGGAATTCTCTCTAGAGGTGTGCCTTCCACTTAGGTGGTTGGCTTTAGGCCTGCAGGCGCACACGGGGCAACGGTACTAGCCTCGTAAACAAGAGGGGAGCTGACAGCTTCCTTCTGCACCGGCCTGTCTGTCCCTCGAGTTTACGTGTGGAACCCGGCCCCAGGCTCTCACCCATTGTGCAGCCTAACATGCTTCCTCGCACAGAAAGGTCTAAGGTAGCTAAAGCACGGTGTGTGTACACCGTTTTTGCTTCGAGGCAGAACGCAAGGGATTGGACTTCCACGCAACAGTGGGGCCTCAGTGCTAGCCTGATGATACAAGTGGGGAGTCGAGTGCTGCCTCCTGCAGCAGCCTGAGGCTCCCTCGGAATTAGATGTGGGACGCCCTTGCAGTGCTCTCACGCACGCACACAACAAAATGCTTCCACCCTCAGAAGCGGCTGTTTTAGCTGAAGCACGCATTCTCTGCCGAGTTTTGCCTTCGAGTTAGGTGGCTGTCTTTGAGCCTGCAGGCACACCCGGGGCAACGGTACCAGCCCCATAACCATGATGTGAGTTGAGAGCTGCCTTCTGTACCGGCCTTGTCTCTCGCCCGATTTTACAAAATGGAACCCGTCCCCAGGCTCTCACCCACCGTACACCCTCCACTGCTTCCTCGCACAGGAGAGGTCGACGGGAGCCCAAGCACCGTTTCTCTACAGTGTTGTTTCTCCCAGTTAGAGCGCTAGCTATTAGACGTGCATGCAAAAGTGGGGCCGCACTGCTAGCTCCATGGAACAAGTGGGGAGTCGTGTTCTGCCTACTGCCGGGGCCCGAGTCTCACACGGAAAACGGTTTTGGACTCACTTGCAGGGCGCTCACGCAGAGGCACACAGCAAAATGCTTCCAGCCACCGGAATGCCTATGTTCGCTGCAGCAGGAATTCTCTCTAGAGGTGTTCCTTCCACTCAGGTGGTTGGCTTTAGGCCTGCAGGCGCACACGGGGCAACGGCACTAGCCTCGTAAACAGGAGGGGAGCTGACAGCTTCCTTCTGCACCGGCCTGTGTCTCCCTCGATTTTACGTGCGGAACCCGGCCCCAGGCTCTCAACCACAGTACACCCTAAACGGCTTCCTCCCACAGAGAGGCCGCGGGAGCTAAAGCACGGCTTCTGTACACTGTTGTTTCTTCGAGTTAGAACGCTAGCCTTTAGACTCCCATGCAAAGGTAGGGCCGCAGCGCTGGCTAGGACAAACACACGGGCAGTCGTGTTCTGCCTTCTGCTTGGGGCCTGAGTCTCACTGACAAGAAGCTTTGGGCTCCCTTGCAGTGCTCTCATGCACGCACACCACAACATGCTTCCCCCCTCAGGAGCGGCTGTTTTAGCGGAAGCCCGGATTCTCTACCGAGTCTCTCCTTCGAGTTAGGCGGTTGTCTTTAAGCCTCCACGCACACCCGGGGCATCGGTACTAGCCCCATAAGCCTGATGTGAGTTGAGGGCTGCCTTCGGCACCGGCCTGTCTCTCCCACGATTTTACGTAATGGAACCCGTCCCCAGGCTCTGACCCACAGGCTCTCACCCACACCCTACCCTGCTTCCTCTCACAGAGAGGTCGACGGTAGCTAAAGCACGGTTTCCCTCCAGTGTTGTTTCTCCCAGTTGGAACGCTAGCGATTAGCCTTCCATGCCAGAGTGGGGCCGCAGTGCTAGCTTCATGAAACAAGTGGGGAGTCGTGTCCTGCCTTCTGCCGGGGCCTGAACCTCACACGGAAAATGCTCTTTTGAACTCACTTGCAGTGCGCTCACGCATGCACACAGCAAAATGCGTCCACCCTCAGGCATGGCTCTTTCAGTCGAAGCAGGCATTCTCTACAGAGTTGTTCCTTTGAGTGAGGTGGTTGGCTTTAGGCCTGCAGGCACACCCGGGCCCCGGGTCCTAGCCTCATCATCAAGAGGTGTGTTGAAGCTGCCTCGCGCACCGGCCTGTTTCTCACTCCCTTTCACGTATGGGACCCTTTCCGCGGCGTCTCACGCAAGAACACGGTGAACGGACTCCAGCTTCAGGAACGGCAAAGTTAACCACAGCGCAGTAAGCCCGTAGCATTGATTCTTGGCGTTGGGAGCCTGGTAACTAGGCATCCAGGCACACAGGGTACAGCAGTGCTAATCTCCTAAACCAAGAGGTGAGTCGACAGCAGCCTTCCTTACACTCCTGCGTCTCACTCAGAGTTACATCTATGTTCCATTTCTCAAGCTTTCACAAAAAACACACAATTGATGAAGCTCACGCTCAAGAAGGGCGATCTTTGCTGAGGCAAGGGTTCTCTACAGTTTTGTTCCTTTGCGTTGGGTGGACGGCAGTTAGGACTCCACGCACACACGGGAGAGCCGATCTAGGGTTCCCGAAACAAGAGCTGAGTGGAGAGGGGCCTTCTGCCCATGCTTATTTCTCCCTCGGAATTCTGCTGGGACTCATTCCCCAGGTTTGCCCTCCAGCAGAGTGGAAAATGCTGCCACCCCGTGGAGAGGCGAATGAGCTGAAGCTGGGATTCTCTACAGGCTTCTTTGTGCCACGTCCGTGTGGAGCACTGAGCATTCCTCTGCACACGTGGAGCAGTAGTGTTAGCTTCGGGTACCAAGAGCTGGGTCAAGAGGTGCCTTCTGGCCCGGACTTCTTCTCCCTCGCTTGCACGGGAGGAAACCGTTCCCCAGGCTCTCACCCACGGTAGCCAGGAAACTGCTTCCTGCCTCACAGAGGTGGATGGTAGCTAAAGCGCGGTTTCTCCGTCGTATTGTTTTTCCAATAAGAGTGCCAGCGATTAGACTTCCATGCAAAAGTGGGGCCGCAGCGCTAGCTTCATGAAGCAAGCGGGGAGTCGTGTTCTGCCTTCTTCCGGGGCCTGAGCCTCACTTCGAAAATGCTCTCGGACTCCCTTGCAGTGCTCTCACGCATTCCCACAGCAAAATGCTTCCACCCTCGGGAACGGCTATTGGAGCTGAAGCGCGGATTCTCACCAGAGTTGTGGCTTCGAGTTAGGGGGTTGCCTCTAGGCCTGCACGCACACACGGGGCAACGGTACCAGCCTCGTAAACAACAGGTGGAGCTGACAGCTTCCTTCTGCACCGGCCTGTCTCTCCCTCGATTTTACGTATGGAACCCGGCCCCAGGCTCTCACCCATTGTGCAGCCTAAGCTGCTTCCTCCCACAGAGAGGTCTCAGGTAGCTAAAGCACGGTGTCTGTTCACTGTGGTTTCTTCGAGTTAGAACGCAAGCGATTAGACTTCCATGCAAAAGTGGGGCCTCGGTGCTAGCTTGAGGAAACAAGTGGGGAGTCGTGTGCTGCCCCTTGCAACGGCCTCAGGCTCCCCCGGAATTACGTTTGGGACTCCCTTGCACTGCTCTCACGCTCGCACAAAACAAAATGCTTACACCCTCAGGAGCGGCTGCTTAGCTGAAGCACGGATTCCCTACCGAGTTTTTCCTTCGAGTTAGGTGGCTGACTTTCAGCCTGCAGGCACACCCGGGGCAACGGTACCAGCCCCATAAGCATGATGTGAGTTGAGAGCTGCCTTCTGTCCGGCCTGTCTCTCCCTCGATTTTACGAAATGGAACCCTCCCCCAGGCTCTCACCCACAGTACACCCTAAACTGCTTCCTCGCACAGAGACGTCCACGGAAGCTAAAGCACGGTTTCTCTACAGTGTTGTTTCTCCCAGTTAGAGCGCTAGCTATTAGACGTGCATGCAAAAGTGGGGCCGCACTGCTAGCTCCACGGAACAAGTGGGGAGTCGTGTTCTGCCTACTGCCGGGGCCCGAGTCTCACACGGTAAACGGTTTTGGACTCACTTGCAGGGCGCTCACGCAGAGGCACACAGCAAAATGCTTCCAGCCGCAGGAATGCCTATGTTCGCTGCAGCAGGAATTCTCTCTAGAGGTGTGCCTTCCACTTAGGTGGTTGGCTTTAGGCCTGCAGGCGCACACGGGGCAACGGTACTAGCCTCGTAAACAAGAGGGGAGCTGACAGCTTCCTTCTGCACCGGCCTGTCTGTCCCTCGAGTTTACGTGTGGAACCCGGCCCCAGGCTCTCACCCATTGTGCAGCCTAACATGCTTCCTCGCACAGAAAGGTCTAAGGTAGCTAAAGCACGGTGTGTGTACACCGTTTTTGCTTCGAGGCAGAACGCAAGGGATTGGACTTCCACGCAACAGTGGGGCCTCAGTGCTAGCCTGATGATACAAGTGGGGAGTCGAGTGCTGCCTCCTGCAGCAGCCTGAGGCTCCCTCGGAATTAGATGTGGGACGCCCTTGCAGTGCTCTCACGCACGCACACAACAAAATGCTTCCACCCTCAGAAGCGGCTGTTTTAGCTGAAGCACGCATTCTCTGCCGAGTTTTGCCTTCGAGTTAGGTGGCTGTCTTTGAGCCTGCAGGCACACCCGGGGCAACGGTACCAGCCCCATAACCATGATGTGAGTTGAGAGCTGCCTTCTGTACCGGCCTTGTCTCTCGCCCGATTTTACAAAATGGAACCCGTCCCCAGGCTCTCACCCACCGTACACCCTCCACTGCTTCCTCGCACAGGAGAGGTCGACGGGAGCCCAAGCACCGTTTCTCTACAGTGTTGTTTCTCCCAGTTAGAGCGCTAGCTATTAGACGTGCATGCAAAAGTGGGGCCGCACTGCTAGCTCCATGGAACAAGTGGGGAGTCGTGTTCTGCCTACTGCCGGGGCCCGAGTCTCACACGGAAAACGGTTTTGGACTCACTTGCAGGGCGCTCACGCAGAGGCACACAGCAAAATGCTTCCAGCCACCGGAATGCCTATGTTCGCTGCAGCAGGAATTCTCTCTAGAGGTGTTCCTTCCACTCAGGTGGTTGGCTTTAGGCCTGCAGGCGCACACGGGGCAACGGCACTAGCCTCGTAAACAGGAGGGGAGCTGACAGCTTCCTTCTGCACCGGCCTGTGTCTCCCTCGATTTTACGTGCGGAACCCGGCCCCAGGCTCTCAACCACAGTACACCCTAAACGGCTTCCTCCCACAGAGAGGCCGCGGGAGCTAAAGCACGGCTTCTGTACACTGTTGTTTCTTCGAGTTAGAACGCTAGCCTTTAGACTCCCATGCAAAGGTAGGGCCGCAGCGCTGGCTAGGACAAACACACGGGCAGTCGTGTTCTGCCTTCTGCTTGGGGCCTGAGTCTCACTGACAAGAAGCTTTGGGCTCCCTTGCAGTGCTCTCATGCACGCACACCACAACATGCTTCCCCCCTCAGGAGCGGCTGTTTTAGCTGAAGCCCGGATTCTCTACCGAGTCTCTCCTTCGAGTTAGGCGGTTGTCTTTAAGCCTCCACGCACACCCGGGGCATCGGTACTAGCCCCATAAGCCTGATGTGAGTTGAGGGCTGCCTTCGGCACCGGCCTGTCTCTCCCACGATTTTACGTAATGGAACCCGTCCCCAGGCTCTGACCCACAGGCTCTCACCCACACCCTACCCTGCTTCCTCTCACAGAGAGGTCGACGGTAGCTAAAGCACGGTTTCCCTCCAGTGTTGTTTCTCCCAGTTGGAACGCTAGCGATTAGCCTTCCATGCCAGAGTGGGGCCGCAGTGCTAGCTTCATGAAACAAGTGGGGAGTCGTGTCCTGCCTTCTGCCGGGGCCTGAACCTCACACGGAAAATGCTCCTTTGAACTCACTTGCAGTGCGCTCACGCATGCACACAGCAAAATGCGTCCACCCTCAGGCATGGCTCTTTCAGTCGAAGCAGGCATTCTCTACAGAGTTGTTCCTTTGAGTGAGGTGGTTGGCTTTAGGCCTGCAGGCACACCCGGGGCCCGGGTCCTAGCCTCATCAACAAGCGGTGTGTTGAAGCTGCCTCGCGCACCGGCCTGTTTCTCACTCCCTTTCACGTATGGGACCCTTTCCGCGGCGTCTCACGCAAGAACACGGTGAACGGACTCCAGCTTCAGGAACGGCAAAGTTAACCACAGCGCAGTAAGCCCGTAGCATTGATTCTTGGCGTTGGGAGCCTGGTAACTAGGCATCCAGGCACACAGGGTACAGCAGTGCTAATCTCCTAAACCAAGAGGTGAGTCGACAGCAGCCTTCCTTACACTCCTGCGTCTCACTCAGAGTTACATCTATGTTCCATTTCTCAAGCTTTCACAAAAACACACAATTGATGAAGCTCACGCTCAAGAAGGGCGATCTTTGCTGAGGCAAGGGTTCTCTACAGTTTTGTTCCTTTGCGTTGGGTGGACGGCAGTTAGGACTCCACGCACACACGGGAGAGCCGATCTAGGGTTCCCGAAACAAGAGCTGAGTGGAGAGGGGCCTTCTGCCCATGCTTATTTCTCCCTCGGAATTCTGCTGGGACTCATTCCCCAGGTTTGCCCTCCAGCAGAGTGGAAAATGCTGCCACCCCGTGGAGAGGCGAATGAGCTGAAGCTGGGATTCTCTACAGGCTTCTTTGTGCCACGTCCGTGTGGAGCACTGAGCATTCCTCTGCACACGTGGAGCAGTAGTGTTAGCTTCGGGTACCAAGAGCTGGGTCAAGAGGTGCCTTCTGGCCCGGACTTCTTCTCCCTCGCTTGCACGGGAGGAAACCGTTCCCCAGGCTCTCACCCACGGTAGCCAGGAAACTGCTTCCTGCCTCACAGAGGTGGATGGTAGCTAAAGCGCGGTTTCTCCGTCGTATTGTTTTTCCAATAAGAGTGCCAGCGATTAGACTTCCATGCAAAAGTGGGGCCGCAGCGCTAGCTTCATGAAGCAAGCGGGGAGTCGTGTTCTGCCTTCTTCCGGGGCCTGAGCCTCACTTCGAAAATGCTCTCGGACTCCCTTGCAGTGCTCTCACGCATTCCCACAGCAAAATGCTTCCACCCTCGGGAACGGCTATTGGAGCTGAAGCGCGGATTCTCACCAGAGTTGTGGCTTCGAGTTAGGGGGTTGCCTCTAGGCCTGCACGCACACACGGGGCAACGGTACCAGCCTCGTAAACAACAGGTGGAGCTGACAGCTTCCTTCTGCACCGGCCTGTCTCTCCCTCGATTTTACGTATGGAACCCGGCCCCAGGCTCTCACCCATTGTGCAGCCTAAGCTGCTTCCTCCCACAGAGAGGTCTCAGGTAGCTAAAGCACGGTGTCTGTTCACTGTGGTTTCTTCGAGTTAGAACGCAAGCGATTAGACTTCCATGCAAAAGTGGGGCCTCGGTGCTAGCTTGAGGAAACAAGTGGGGAGTCGTGTGCTGCCCCTTGCAACGGCCTCAGGCTCCCCCGGAATTACGTTTGGGACTCCCTTGCACTGCTCTCACGCTCGCACAAAACAAAATGCTTACACCCTCAGGAGCGGCTGCTTAGCTGAAGCACGGATTCCCCACCGGGTTTTTCCTTCGAGTTAGGTGGCTGACTTTCAGCCTGCAGGCACACCCGGGGCAACGGTACCAGCCCCATAAGCATGATGTGAGTTGAGAGATGCCTTCTGTCCGGCCTGCCTCTCCCTCGATTTTACGAAATGGAACCCTCCCCCAGGCTCTCACCCACCGTACACCCTAAACTGCTTCCTCGCACAGAGACGTCCACGGAAGCTAAAGCACGGTTTCTCTACAGTGTTGTTTCCCCCAGTTAGAGCGCTAGCTATTAGACGTGCATGCAAAAGTGGGGCCGCACTGCTAGCTCCACGGAACAAGTGGGGAGTCGTGTTCTGCCTACTGCCGGGGCCCGAGTCTCACACGGAAAACGGTTTTGGACTCACTTGCAGGGCGCTCACGCAGAGGCACACAGCAAAATGCTTCCAGCCGCAGGAATGCCTATGTTCGCTGCAGCAGGAATTCTCTCTAGAGGTGTGCCTTCCACTTAGGTGGTTGGCTTTAGGCCTGCAGGCGCACACGGGGCAACGGTACTAGCCTCGTAAACAAGAGGGGAGCTGACAGCTTCCTTCTGCACCGGCCTGTCTGTCCCTCGAGTTTACGTGTGGAACCCGGCCCCAGGCTCTCACCCATTGTGCAGCCTAACATGCTTCCTCGCACAGAAAGGTCTAAGGTAGCTAAAGCACGGTGTGTGTACACCGTTTTTGCTTCGAGGCAGAACGCAAGGGATTGGACTTCCACGCAACAGTGGGGCCTCAGTGCTAGCCTGATGATACAAGTGGGGAGTCGAGTGCTGCCTCCTGCAGCAGCCTGAGGCTCCCTCGGAATTAGATGTGGGACGCCCTTGCAGTGCTCTCACGCACGCACACAACAAA
>NW_026992142.1:0-23755 GCF_029215605.1 Mirounga angustirostris | reverse complement strand
GTGCCGAAGGCAGCTGTCAGCTCACTCCTTGTTTACGAGGCTGGTACCGTTGCCCCGTGTGTGCCTGCAGGCCTGAAGCCAAGCACCTAAGTGGAGGGAACAAGTCTGCAGAGAATTCCTGCTTCAGCGAAAAGAGGCCTTCCTGAGGCTGGAAGCATGTTGCTGTGTGCATGCGTGAGAGAACTGCAAGGGAGTCCCAAAACATTTTCCGTGGGAGACTCAGGCCCCGGAAGAAAGCAGAGCACGACTCCCACTTGTGTCATGGTCTGTGGGAGGAAGCAGTTTACCGTGTACTGTAGCTGAGAGCCTGGGGAACGGGTTCCACCCGTAAAATCGAGGGAGCACCAAGGCCGGCGCGGAAGGCAGCTCTCAGCTCACCTCTTGTTTACGCGCCTACTCCCGTTGCCCCGTGTGTGCGTGCAGGCTTGAAGGCAACCCCCTAACTCGAAGGAACAACTCTGCTGAGAACCCGTGCTTCAGCCGAAAGAGCCGTTCCTGAGGGTGCAAGCATTTTGCTGTGGCAATGCGTGAGAGCACTGCAAGGGAGTCCGGAGGCCTTTTCCGAGTGAGACTCAGGCCCTGGCCGAAGGCAGCACACGGCTCCCCACTTGTTTCAGGAAGCTAGCTCTGCGGCCTCACTTTCGCACGGAAGCCTAATCGCTAGCGTTCGAACTCGAAGAGACAACACGGTAGAGAAACCGTGCTTTAGCTGCCATCCACCTCTCTGAGGGAGGAAGCAGTTTCCAGGCTACCGTGGGGGAGAGCCTGGGGAACGGGTTCCTCACGTGAAACCGAGGGAGAGGAAGTCCGGGCCGGAAGGCACCTCTCGACTCAGCTCTTGTTACCTGAAGCTCACCCTTACTGCCCCATGCGTGCCTAGGAATGCTAAGGGCTCCACGCTGATTTGGCAGAAAGAAGCCGGTAAAGAAGCCCGGCTTCAGCTCATTCAATGCCTCTCCACAGGGTGGCAGCCTTTTCAACTCTGCTTCAGGGCAAGCGTGGGGAGTGAGTCCCAGCAGAATTCCGAGGGAGAAAGAAGCATGGGCAGAAGGCACCCCTCGACTCAACTCTTGTTTCGGGAACCTAGGTCGGCTCTCCCGCGTGTGCGGGGGGTCCTAAGGGCCGTCCACCCGACGCAAAGGAGCCACACTGGAGAGAACCCGTGCCTCGGCACAGATCGCCCTTCCTGAGCGTGCACTTCATCTCGTGTGTGTTTCTGTGAACGCATGAGAAATGGAACCCAAACGGAACCCGGAGTGAGAAGCAGGCCTGTAAGGAAGGCTGCTGTCGACTCCGCTGTTGTTTTAGGAGATCCGCCCTGCCCTGCCCTGGGTGCCTGGATGCCTGGTTACCGGGCTACTAACACCAGGAATCAATGCTAGAGAGTTCCTGCGCTTTAGTTAACATTGCCGTTCCTGAAGCCAGAGGAATTTCACAGTGCTCGTGCAGGAGAGACGGGGGAAAGGGTCCCGTCCGTGAAATGGAGCGAGAAACAGGCCGCTGCGGAAGGCCGCTCTCAACTCACCTCTTGTGGAGGAGGCCGGTCCCCTTGCCCCGGGTGTGCCTGCAGGCCTACAGCCAAGCCCCTCAGTCGAAGGAACAAGTGTGTAGAGAATTCCTGCTTCAGCGAAAAGAGGCCTTCCCGAGGCTGGAAGCATGTTGCTGTGTGCATGCGTGAGAGAACGGCAAGGGAGTCCCCAACCATTTTCCGTGGGAGACTCAGGCCCCGGAAGAAGGCCGAGCACGACTCCTCACTGGTGTCATGGTCTGTGGGGGGAAGCAGTTTACTCTGCACTGTGGGTGAGAGCCTGGGACGGGTTCCATACGTAAACTCGATGGAGAAACAGGCCGGTGCAGAAGGCAGCTGTCAGCTCCCTCCTGGGTTACGGGGCTGGTACCGTTGCCCCGTGTGTGCCTGCAGGCCTAAAGCCAAGCACCTAAGTCGAAGGAACAAGTGCGGAGAGAATTCCTGCTTCAGCGGAAATAGGCCTTCCTGAGGCTGGAAGCGTGTTGCTGTGTGCATGCGTGAGCGCACTGCAACGGAGTCCCAAACCATTTTCCGTGGGAGCCTCAGGCCGCTGCAGAAGGCAGCACACGACTCCCCACGTGTTTCAGGAAGCTGGCCCTGCGGCCCCACTTGTGCACGGAAGTCTAATCGCTTGCGTTCTACCTCGAAGAAACAACAGTGTACAGAAGCCGTGCTTTGGCTACCGTCGACCCCTCTGTGGGAGGAAGCAGTTTATGCTGCAGTGTGGGTGAGGTCCTGGGGGGGGGGGGGGGGCGGGTTCCATAGGTAAAATCGAGGCAGAACCAGGCCGGCGCAGAAGGCAGCTGTCGACTCACTCCTTGTTTACGAGGCTGGTACCGTTGCCCCGTACGTGTGCCTGCAGGCCTAAAGCCAAGCCCCTGAGTCGAAGGAACAAGTGTGTGGAGAATTCCTGCTTCAGCGAAAAGAGGCCTTCCCGAGGCTGGAAGCATGTTGCTGTGTGCATGCGTGAGAGAACGGCAAGGGAGTCCCCAACCATTTTCCGCGGGAGACTCAGGCCCCGGAAGAAGGCCGAGCACGACTCCCCACTGGTGTCGTGGTCTGTGGGAGGAAGCAGTTCACTCTGCACTGTGGGTGAGAGCCTGCGGACGGGTTCCATTCGTAAACTCGATGGAGAAACAGGCCGGTGCCGAAGGCAGCTGTCAGCTCACTCCTTGTTTACGAGGCTGGTACCGTTGCCCCGTGTGTGCCTGCAGGCCTGAAGCCAAGCACCTAAGTGGAGGGAACAAGTCTGCAGAGAATTCCTGCTTCAGCGAAAAGAGGCCTTCCTGAGGCTGGAAGCATGTTGCTGTGTGCATGCGTGAGAGAACTGCAAGGGAGTCCCAAAACATTTTCCGTGGGAGACTCAGGCCCGGAAGAAAGCAGAGCACGACTCCCCACTTGTGTCATGGTCTGTGGGAGGAAGCAGTTTACCGTGTACTGTAGCTGAGAGCCTGGGGAACGGGTTCCACCCGTAAAATCGAGGGAGCACCAAGGCCGGCGCGGAAGGCAGCTCTCAGCTCACCTCTTGTTTACGCGCCTACTCCCGTTGCCCCGTGTGTGCGTGCAGGCTTGAAGGCAACCCCCTAACTCGAAGGAACAACTCTGCTGAGAACCCGTGCTTCAGCCGAAAGAGCCGTTCCTGAGGGTGCAAGCATTTTGCTGTGGCAATGCGTGAGAGCACTGCAAGGGAGTCCGGAGGCCTTTTCCGAGTGAGACTCAGGCCCTGGCCGAAGGCAGCACACGGCTCCCCACTTGTTTCAGGAAGCTAGCTCTGCGGCCTCACTTTCGCATGGAAGCCTAATCGCTAGCGTTCGAACTCGAAGAGACAACACGGTAGAGAAACCGTGCTTTAGCTGCCATCCACCTCTCTGAGGGAGGAAGCAGTTTCCAGGCTACCGTGGGGGAGAGCCTGGGGAACGGGTTCCTCACGTGAAACCGAGGGAGAGGAAGTCCGGGCCGGAAGGCACCTCTCGACTCAGCTCTTGTTACCTGAAGCTCACCCTTACTGCCCCATGCGTGCCTAGGAATGCTAAGGGCTCCACGCTGATTTGGCAGAAAGAAGCCGGTAAAGAAGCCCGGCTTCAGCTCATTCAATGCCTCTCCACAGGGTGGCAGCCTTTTCAACTCTGCTTCAGGGCAAGCGTGGGGAGTGAGTCCCAGCAGAATTCCGAGGGAGAAAGAAGCATGGGCAGAAGGCACCCCTCGACTCAACTCTTGTTTCGGGAACCTAGGTCGGCTCTCCCGCGTGTGCGGGGGGTCCTAAGGGCCGTCCACCCGACGCAAAGGAGCCACACTGGAGAGAACCCGTGCCTCGGCACAGATCGCCCTTCCTGAGCGTGCACTTCATCTCGTGTGTGTTTCTGTGAACGCATGAGAAATGGAACCCAAACGGAACCCGGAGTGAGAAGCAGGCCTGTAAGGAAGGCTGCTGTCGACTCCGCTGTTGTTTTAGGAGATCCGCCCTGCCCTGCCCTGGGTGCCTGGATGCCTGGTTACCGGGCTACTAACACCAGGAATCAATGCTAGAGAGTTCCTGCGCTTTAGTTAACATTGCCGTTCCTGAAGCCAGAGGAATTTCACAGTGCTCGTGCAGGAGAGACGGGGGAAAGGGTCCCGTCCGTGAAATGGAGCGAGAAACAGGCCGCTGCGGAAGGCCGCTCTCAACTCACCTCTTGTGGAGGAGGCCGGTCCCCTTGCCCCGGGTGTGCCTGCAGGCCTACAGCCAAGCCCCTCAGTCGAAGGAACAAGTGTGTAGAGAATTCCTGCTTCAGCGAAAAGAGGCCTTCCCGAGGCTGGAAGCATGTTGCTGTGTGCATGCGTGAGAGAACGGCAAGGGAGTCCCCAACCATTTTCCGTGGGAGACTCAGGCCCCGGAAGAAGGCCGAGCACGACTCCTCACTGGTGTCATGGTCTGTGGGGGGAAGCAGTTTACTCTGCACTGTGGGTGAGAGCCTGGGGACGGGTTCCATACGTAAACTCGATGGAGAAACAGGCCGGTGCAGAAGGCAGCTGTCAGCTCCCTCCTGGGTTACGGGGCTGGTACCGTTGCCCCGTGTGTGCCTGCAGGCCTAAAGCCAAGCACCTAAGTCGAAGGAACAAGTGCGGAGAGAATTCCTGCTTCAGCGGAAATAGGCCTTCCTGAGGCTGGAAGCGTGTTGCTGTGTGCATGCGTGAGCGCACTGCAACGGAGTCCCAAACCATTTTCCGTGGGAGCCTCAGGCCGCTGCAGAAGGCAGCACACGACTCCCCACGTGTTTCAGGAAGCTGGCCCTGCGGCCCCACTTGTGCACGGAAGTCTAATCGCTTGCGTTCTACCTCGAAGAAACAACAGTGTACAGAAGCCGTGCTTTGGCTACCGTCGACCCCTCTGTGGGAGGAAGCAGTTTATGCTGCAGTGTGGGTGAGGTCCTGGGGGGGGGGGGGGGCGGGTTCCATAGGTAAAATCGAGGCAGAACCAGGCCGGCGCAGAAGGCAGCTGTCGACTCACTCCTTGTTTACGAGGCTGGTACCGTTGCCCCGTACGTGTGCCTGCAGGCCTAAAGCCAAGCCCCTGAGTCGAAGGAACAAGTGTGTGGAGAATTCCTGCTTCAGCGAAAAGAGGCCTTCCCGAGGCTGGAAGCATGTTGCTGTGTGCATGCGTGAGAGAACGGCAAGGGAGTCCCCAACCATTTTCCGCGGGAGACTCAGGCCCCGGAAGAAGGCCGAGCACGACTCCCCACTGGTGTCGTGGTCTGTGGGAGGAAGCAGTTCACTCTGCACTGTGGGTGAGAGCCTGCGGACGGGTTCCATTCGTAAACTCGATGGAGAAACAGGCCGGTGCCGAAGGCAGCTGTCAGCTCACTCCTTGTTTACGAGGCTGGTACCGTTGCCCCGTGTGTGCCTGCAGGCCTGAAGCCAAGCACCTAAGTGGAGGGAACAAGTCTGCAGAGAATTCCTGCTTCAGCGAAAAGAGGCCTTCCTGAGGCTGGAAGCATGTTGCTGTGTGCATGCGTGAGAGAACTGCAAGGGAGTCCCAAAACATTTTCCGTGGGAGACTCAGGCCCCGGAAGAAAGCAGAGCACGACTCCCCACTTGTGTCATGGTCTGTGGGAGGAAGCAGTTTACCGTGTACTGTAGCTGAGAGCCTGGGGAACGGGTTCCACCCGTAAAATCGAGGGAGCACCAAGGCCGGCGCGGAAGGCAGCTCTCAGCTCACCTCTTGTTTACGCGCCTACTCCCGTTGCCCCGTGTGTGCGTGCAGGCTTGAAGGCAACCCCCTAACTCGAAGGAACAACTCTGCTGAGAACCCGTGCTTCAGCCGAAAGAGCCGTTCCTGAGGGTGCAAGCATTTTGCTGTGGCAATGCGTGAGAGCACTGCAAGGGAGTCCGGAGGCCTTTTCCGAGTGAGACTCAGGCCCTGGCCGAAGGCAGCACACGGCTCCCCACTTGTTTCAGGAAGCTAGCTCTGCGGCCTCACTTTCGCATGGAAGCCTAATCGCTAGCGTTCGAACTCGAAGAGACAACACGGTAGAGAAACCGTGCTTTAGCTGCCATCCACCTCTCTGAGGGAGGAAGCAGTTTCCAGGCTACCGTGGGGGAGAGCCTGGGGAACGGGTTCCTCACGTGAAACCGAGGGAGAGGAAGTCCGGGCCGGAAGGCACCTCTCGACTCAGCTCTTGTTACCTGAAGCTCACCCTTACTGCCCCATGCGTGCCTAGGAATGCTAAGGGCTCCACGCTGATTTGGCAGAAAGAAGCCGGTAAAGAAGCCCGGCTTCAGCTCATTCAATGCCTCTCCACAGGGTGGCAGCCTTTTCAACTCTGCTTCAGGGCAAGCGTGGGGAGTGAGTCCCAGCAGAATTCCGAGGGAGAAAGAAGCATGGGCAGAAGGCACCCCTCGACTCAACTCTTGTTTCGGGAACCTAGGTCGGCTCTCCCGCGTGTGCGGGGGGTCCTAAGGGCCGTCCACCCGACGCAAAGGAGCCACACTGGAGAGAACCCGTGCCTCGGCACAGATCGCCCTTCCTGAGCGTGCACTTCATCTCGTGTGTGTTTCTGTGAACGCATGAGAAATGGAACCCAAACGGAACCCGGAGTGAGAAGCAGGCCTGTAAGGAAGGCTGCTGTCGACTCCGCTGTTGTTTTAGGAGATCCGCCCTGCCCTGCCCTGGGTGCCTGGATGCCTGGTTACCGGGCTACTAACACCAGGAATCAATGCTAGAGAGTTCCTGCGCTTTAGTTAACATTGCCGTTCCTGAAGCCAGAGGAATTTCACAGTGCTCGTGCAGGAGAGACGGGGGAAAGGGTCCCGTCCGTGAAATGGAGCGAGAAACAGGCCGCTGCGGAAGGCCGCTCTCAACTCACCTCTTGTGGAGGAGGCCGGTCCCCTTGCCCCGGGTGTGCCTGCAGGCCTACAGCCAAGCCCCTCAGTCGAAGGAACAAGTGTGTAGAGAATTCCTGCTTCAGCGAAAAGAGGCCTTCCCGAGGCTGGAAGCATGTTGCTGTGTGCATGCGTGAGAGAACGGCAAGGGAGTCCCCAACCATTTTCCGTGGGAGACTCAGGCCCCGGAAGAAGGCCGAGCACGACTCCTCACTGGTGTCATGGTCTGTGGGGGGAAGCAGTTTACTCTGCACTGTGGGTGAGAGCCTGGGGACGGGTTCCATACGTAAACTCGATGGAGAAACAGGCCGGTGCAGAAGGCAGCTGTCAGCTCCCTCCTGGGTTACGGGGCTGGTACCGTTGCCCCGTGTGTGCCTGCAGGCCTAAAGCCAAGCACCTAAGTCGAAGGAACAAGTGCGGAGAGAATTCCTGCTTCAGCGGAAATAGGCCTTCCTGAGGCTGGAAGCGTGTTGCTGTGTGCATGCGTGAGCGCACTGCAACGGAGTCCCAAACCATTTTCCGTGGGAGCCTCAGGCCGCTGCAGAAGGCAGCACACGACTCCCCACGTGTTTCAGGAAGCTGGCCCTGCGGCCCCACTTGTGCACGGAAGTCTAATCGCTTGCGTTCTACCTCGAAGAAACAACAGTGTACAGAAGCCGTGCTTTGGCTACCGTCGACCCCTCTGTGGGAGGAAGCAGTTTATGCTGCAGTGTGGGTGAGGGCCTGGGGGGGGGGGGGGGGGCGGGTTCCATAGGTAAAATCGAGGCAGAACCAGGCCGGCGCAGAAGGCAGCTGTCGACTCACTCCTTGTTTACGAGGCTGGTACCGTTGCCCCGTACGTGTGCCTGCAGGCCTAAAGCCAAGCCCCTGAGTCGAAGGAACAAGTGTGTGGAGAATTCCTGCTTCAGCGAAAAGAGGCCTTCCCGAGGCTGGAAGCATGTTGCTGTGTGCATGCGTGAGAGAACGGCAAGGGAGTCCCCAACCATTTTCCGCGGGAGACTCAGGCCCCGGAAGAAGGCCGAGCACGACTCCCCACTGGTGTCGTGGTCTGTGGGAGGAAGCAGTTCACTCTGCACTGTGGGTGAGAGCCTGCGGACGGGTTCCATTCGTAAACTCGATGGAGAAACAGGCCGGTGCCGAAGGCAGCTGTCAGCTCACTCCTTGTTTACGAGGCTGGTACCGTTGCCCCGTGTGTGCCTGCAGGCCTGAAGCCAAGCACCTAAGTGGAGGGAACAAGTCTGCAGAGAATTCCTGCTTCAGCGAAAAGAGGCCTTCCTGAGGCTGGAAGCATGTTGCTGTGTGCATGCGTGAGAGAACTGCAAGGGAGTCCCAAAACATTTTCCGTGGGAGACTCAGGCCCCGGAAGAAAGCAGAGCACGACTCCCCACTTGTGTCATGGTCTGTGGGAGGAAGCAGTTTACCGTGTACTGTAGCTGAGAGCCTGGGGAACGGGTTCCACCCGTAAAATCGAGGGAGCACCAAGGCCGGCGCGGAAGGCAGCTCTCAGCTCACCTCTTGTTTACGCGCCTACTCCCGTTGCCCCGTGTGTGCGTGCAGGCTTGAAGGCAACCCCCTAACTCGAAGGAACAACTCTGCTGAGAACCCGTGCTTCAGCCGAAAGAGCCGTTCCTGAGGGTGCAAGCATTTTGCTGTGGCAATGCGTGAGAGCACTGCAAGGGAGTCCGGAGGCCTTTTCCGAGTGAGACTCAGGCCCTGGCCGAAGGCAGCACACGGCTCCCCACTTGTTTCAGGAAGCTAGCTCTGCGGCCTCACTTTCGCATGGAAGCCTAATCGCTAGCGTTCGAACTCGAAGAGACAACACGGTAGAGAAACCGTGCTTTAGCTGCCATCCACCTCTCTGAGGGAGGAAGCAGTTTCCAGGCTACCGTGGGGGAGAGCCTGGGGAACGGGTTCCTCACGTGAAACCGAGGGAGAGGAAGTCCGGGCCGGAAGGCACCTCTCGACTCAGCTCTTGTTACCTGAAGCTCACCCTTACTGCCCCATGCGTGCCTAGGAATGCTAAGGGCTCCACGCTGATTTGGCAGAAAGAAGCCGGTAAAGAAGCCCGGCTTCAGCTCATTCAATGCCTCTCCACAGGGTGGCAGCCTTTTCAACTCTGCTTCAGGGCAAGCGTGGGGAGTGAGTCCCAGCAGAATTCCGAGGGAGAAAGAAGCATGGGCAGAAGGCACCCCTCGACTCAACTCTTGTTTCGGGAACCTAGGTCGGCTCTCCCGCGTGTGCGGGGGGTCCTAAGGGCCGTCCACCCGACGCAAAGGAGCCACACTGGAGAGAACCCGTGCCTCGGCACAGATCGCCCTTCCTGAGCGTGCACTTCATCTCGTGTGTGTTTCTGTGAACGCATGAGAAATGGAACCCAAACGGAACCCGGAGTGAGAAGCAGGCCTGTAAGGAAGGCTGCTGTCGACTCCGCTGTTGTTTTAGGAGATCCGCCCTGCCCTGCCCTGGGTGCCTGGATGCCTGGTTACCGGGCTACTAACACCAGGAATCAATGCTAGAGAGTTCCTGCGCTTTAGTTAACATTGCCGTTCCTGAAGCCAGAGGAATTTCACAGTGCTCGTGCAGGAGAGACGGGGGAAAGGGTCCCGTCCGTGAAATGGAGCGAGAAACAGGCCGCTGCGGAAGGCCGCTCTCAACTCACCTCTTGTGGAGGAGGCCGGTCCCCTTGCCCCGGGTGTGCCTGCAGGCCTACAGCCAAGCCCCTCAGTCGAAGGAACAAGTGTGTAGAGAATTCCTGCTTCAGCGAAAAGAGGCCTTCCCGAGGCTGGAAGCATGTTGCTGTGTGCATGCGTGAGAGAACGGCAAGGGAGTCCCCAACCATTTTCCGTGGGAGACTCAGGCCCCGGAAGAAGGCCGAGCACGACTCCTCACTGGTGTCATGGTCTGTGGGGGGAAGCAGTTTACTCTGCACTGTGGGTGAGAGCCTGGGGACGGGTTCCATACGTAAACTCGATGGAGAAACAGGCCGGTGCAGAAGGCAGCTGTCAGCTCCCTCCTGGGTTACGGGGCTGGTACCGTTGCCCCGTGTGTGCCTGCAGGCCTAAAGCCAAGCACCTAAGTCGAAGGAACAAGTGCGGAGAGAATTCCTGCTTCAGCGGAAATAGGCCTTCCTGAGGCTGGAAGCGTGTTGCTGTGTGCATGCGTGAGCGCACTGCAACGGAGTCCCAAACCATTTTCCGTGGGAGCCTCAGGCCGCTGCAGAAGGCAGCACACGACTCCCCACGTGTTTCAGGAAGCTGGCCCTGCGGCCCCACTTGTGCACGGAAGTCTAATCGCTTGCGTTCTACCTCGAAGAAACAACAGTGTACAGAAGCCGTGCTTTGGCTACCGTCGACCCCTCTGTGGGAGGAAGCAGTTTATGCTGCAGTGTGGGTGAGGGCCTGGGGGGGGGGGGGGGGCGGGTTCCATAGGTAAAATCGAGGCAGAACCAGGCCGGCGCAGAAGGCAGCTGTCGACTCACTCCTTGTTTACGAGGCTGGTACCGTTGCCCCGTACGTGTGCCTGCAGGCCTAAAGCCAAGCCCCTGAGTCGAAGGAACAAGTGTGTGGAGAATTCCTGCTTCAGCGAAAAGAGGCCTTCCCGAGGCTGGAAGCATGTTGCTGTGTGCATGCGTGAGAGAACGGCAAGGGAGTCCCCAACCATTTTCCGCGGGAGACTCAGGCCCCGGAAGAAGGCCGAGCACGACTCCCCACTGGTGTCGTGGTCTGTGGGAGGAAGCAGTTCACTCTGCACTGTGGGTGAGAGCCTGCGGACGGGTTCCATTCGTAAACTCGATGGAGAAACAGGCCGGTGCCGAAGGCAGCTGTCAGCTCACTCCTTGTTTACGAGGCTGGTACCGTTGCCCCGTGTGTGCCTGCAGGCCTGAAGCCAAGCACCTAAGTGGAGGGAACAAGTCTGCAGAGAATTCCTGCTTCAGCGAAAAGAGGCCTTCCTGAGGCTGGAAGCATGTTGCTGTGTGCATGCGTGAGAGAACTGCAAGGGAGTCCCAAAACATTTTCCGTGGGAGACTCAGGCCCCGGAAGAAAGCAGAGCACGACTCCCCACTTGTGTCATGGTCTGTGGGAGGAAGCAGTTTACCGTGTACTGTAGCTGAGAGCCTGGGGAACGGGTTCCACCCGTAAAATCGAGGGAGCACCAAGGCCGGCGCGGAAGGCAGCTCTCAGCTCACCTCTTGTTTACGCGCCTACTCCCGTTGCCCCGTGTGTGCGTGCAGGCTTGAAGGCAACCCCCTAACTCGAAGGAACAACTCTGCTGAGAACCCGTGCTTCAGCCGAAAGAGCCGTTCCTGAGGGTGCAAGCATTTTGCTGTGGCAATGCGTGAGAGCACTGCAAGGGAGTCCGGAGGCCTTTTCCGAGTGAGACTCAGGCCCTGGCCGAAGGCAGCACACGGCTCCCCACTTGTTTCAGGAAGCTAGCTCTGCGGCCTCACTTTCGCATGGAAGCCTAATCGCTAGCGTTCGAACTCGAAGAGACAACACGGTAGAGAAACCGTGCTTTAGCTGCCATCCACCTCTCTGAGGGAGGAAGCAGTTTCCAGGCTACCGTGGGGGAGAGCCTGGGGAACGGGTTCCTCACGTGAAACCGAGGGAGAGGAAGTCCGGGCCGGAAGGCACCTCTCGACTCAGCTCTTGTTACCTGAAGCTCACCCTTACTGCCCCATGCGTGCCTAGGAATGCTAAGGGCTCCACGCTGATTTGGCAGAAAGAAGCCGGTAAAGAAGCCCGGCTTCAGCTCATTCAATGCCTCTCCACAGGGTGGCAGCCTTTTCAACTCTGCTTCAGGGCAAGCGTGGGGAGTGAGTCCCAGCAGAATTCCGAGGGAGAAAGAAGCATGGGCAGAAGGCACCCCTCGACTCAACTCTTGTTTCGGGAACCTAGGTCGGCTCTCCCGCGTGTGCGGGGGGTCCTAAGGGCCGTCCACCCGACGCAAAGGAGCCACACTGGAGAGAACCCGTGCCTCGGCACAGATCGCCCTTCCTGAGCGTGCACTTCATCTCGTGTGTGTTTCTGTGAACGCATGAGAAATGGAACCCAAACGGAACCCGGAGTGAGAAGCAGGCCTGTAAGGAAGGCTGCTGTCGACTCCGCTGTTGTTTTAGGAGATCCGCCCTGCCCTGCCCTGGGTGCCTGGATGCCTGGTTACCGGGCTACTAACACCAGGAATCAATGCTAGAGAGTTCCTGCGCTTTAGTTAACATTGCCGTTCCTGAAGCCAGAGGAATTTCACAGTGCTCGTGCAGGAGAGACGGGGGAAAGGGTCCCGTCCGTGAAATGGAGCGAGAAACAGGCCGCTGCGGAAGGCCGCTCTCAACTCACCTCTTGTGGAGGAGGCCGGTCCCCTTGCCCCGGGTGTGCCTGCAGGCCTACAGCCAAGCCCCTCAGTCGAAGGAACAAGTGTGTAGAGAATTCCTGCTTCAGCGAAAAGAGGCCTTCCCGAGGCTGGAAGCATGTTGCTGTGTGCATGCGTGAGAGAACGGCAAGGGAGTCCCCAACCATTTTCCGTGGGAGACTCAGGCCCCGGAAGAAGGCCGAGCACGACTCCTCACTGGTGTCATGGTCTGTGGGGGGAAGCAGTTTACTCTGCACTGTGGGTGAGAGCCTGGGGACGGGTTCCATACGTAAACTCGATGGAGAAACAGGCCGGTGCAGAAGGCAGCTGTCAGCTCCCTCCTGGGTTACGGGGCTGGTACCGTTGCCCCGTGTGTGCCTGCAGGCCTAAAGCCAAGCACCTAAGTCGAAGGAACAAGTGCGGAGAGAATTCCTGCTTCAGCGGAAATAGGCCTTCCTGAGGCTGGAAGCGTGTTGCTGTGTGCATGCGTGAGCGCACTGCAACGGAGTCCCAAACCATTTTCCGTGGGAGCCTCAGGCCGCTGCAGAAGGCAGCACACGACTCCCCACGTGTTTCAGGAAGCTGGCCCTGCGGCCCCACTTGTGCACGGAAGTCTAATCGCTTGCGTTCTACCTCGAAGAAACAACAGTGTACAGAAGCCGTGCTTTGGCTACCGTCGACCCCTCTGTGGGAGGAAGCAGTTTATGCTGCAGTGTGGGTGAGGGCCTGGGGGGGGGGGGGGGGGCGGGTTCCATAGGTAAAATCGAGGCAGAACCAGGCCGGCGCAGAAGGCAGCTGTCGACTCACTCCTTGTTTACGAGGCTGGTACCGTTGCCCCGTACGTGTGCCTGCAGGCCTAAAGCCAAGCCCCTGAGTCGAAGGAACAAGTGTGTGGAGAATTCCTGCTTCAGCGAAAAGAGGCCTTCCCGAGGCTGGAAGCATGTTGCTGTGTGCATGCGTGAGAGAACGGCAAGGGAGTCCCCAACCATTTTCCGCGGGAGACTCAGGCCCCGGAAGAAGGCCGAGCACGACTCCCCACTGGTGTCGTGGTCTGTGGGAGGAAGCAGTTCACTCTGCACTGTGGGTGAGAGCCTGCGGACGGGTTCCATTCGTAAACTCGATGGAGAAACAGGCCGGTGCCGAAGGCAGCTGTCAGCTCACTCCTTGTTTACGAGGCTGGTACCGTTGCCCCGTGTGTGCCTGCAGGCCTGAAGCCAAGCACCTAAGTGGAGGGAACAAGTCTGCAGAGAATTCCTGCTTCAGCGAAAAGAGGCCTTCCTGAGGCTGGAAGCATGTTGCTGTGTGCATGCGTGAGAGAACTGCAAGGGAGTCCCAAAACATTTTCCGTGGGAGACTCAGGCCCCGGAAGAAAGCAGAGCACGACTCCCCACTTGTGTCATGGTCTGTGGGAGGAAGCAGTTTACCGTGTACTGTAGCTGAGAGCCTGGGGAACGGGTTCCACCCGTAAAATCGAGGGAGCACCAAGGCCGGCGCGGAAGGCAGCTCTCAGCTCACCTCTTGTTTACGCGCCTACTCCCGTTGCCCCGTGTGTGCGTGCAGGCTTGAAGGCAACCCCCTAACTCGAAGGAACAACTCTGCTGAGAACCCGTGCTTCAGCCGAAAGAGCCGTTCCTGAGGGTGCAAGCATTTTGCTGTGGCAATGCGTGAGAGCACTGCAAGGGAGTCCGGAGGCCTTTTCCGAGTGAGACTCAGGCCCTGGCCGAAGGCAGCACACGGCTCCCCACTTGTTTCAGGAAGCTAGCTCTGCGGCCTCACTTTCGCATGGAAGCCTAATCGCTAGCGTTCGAACTCGAAGAGACAACACGGTAGAGAAACCGTGCTTTAGCTGCCATCCACCTCTCTGAGGGAGGAAGCAGTTTCCAGGCTACCGTGGGGGAGAGCCTGGGGAACGGGTTCCTCACGTGAAACCGAGGGAGAGGAAGTCCGGGCCGGAAGGCACCTCTCGACTCAGCTCTTGTTACCTGAAGCTCACCCTTACTGCCCCATGCGTGCCTAGGAATGCTAAGGGCTCCACGCTGATTTGGCAGAAAGAAGCCGGTAAAGAAGCCCGGCTTCAGCTCATTCAATGCCTCTCCACAGGGTGGCAGCCTTTTCAACTCTGCTTCAGGGCAAGCGTGGGGAGTGAGTCCCAGCAGAATTCCGAGGGAGAAAGAAGCATGGGCAGAAGGCACCCCTCGACTCAACTCTTGTTTCGGGAACCTAGGTCGGCTCTCCCGCGTGTGCGGGGGGTCCTAAGGGCCGTCCACCCGACGCAAAGGAGCCACACTGGAGAGAACCCGTGCCTCGGCACAGATCGCCCTTCCTGAGCGTGCACTTCATCTCGTGTGTGTTTCTGTGAACGCATGAGAAATGGAACCCAAACGGAACCCGGAGTGAGAAGCAGGCCTGTAAGGAAGGCTGCTGTCGACTCCGCTGTTGTTTTAGGAGATCCGCCCTGCCCTGCCCTGGGTGCCTGGATGCCTGGTTACCGGGCTACTAACACCAGGAATCAATGCTAGAGAGTTCCTGCGCTTTAGTTAACATTGCCGTTCCTGAAGCCAGAGGAATTTCACAGTGCTCGTGCAGGAGAGACGGGGGAAAGGGTCCCGTCCGTGAAATGGAGCGAGAAACAGGCCGCTGCGGAAGGCCGCTCTCAACTCACCTCTTGTGGAGGAGGCCGGTCCCCTTGCCCCGGGTGTGCCTGCAGGCCTACAGCCAAGCCCCTCAGTCGAAGGAACAAGTGTGTAGAGAATTCCTGCTTCAGCGAAAAGAGGCCTTCCCGAGGCTGGAAGCATGTTGCTGTGTGCATGCGTGAGAGAACGGCAAGGGAGTCCCCAACCATTTTCCGTGGGAGACTCAGGCCCCGGAAGAAGGCCGAGCACGACTCCTCACTGGTGTCATGGTCTGTGGGGGGAAGCAGTTTACTCTGCACTGTGGGTGAGAGCCTGGGGACGGGTTCCATACGTAAACTCGATGGAGAAACAGGCCGGTGCAGAAGGCAGCTGTCAGCTCCCTCCTGGGTTACGGGGCTGGTACCGTTGCCCCGTGTGTGCCTGCAGGCCTAAAGCCAAGCACCTAAGTCGAAGGAACAAGTGCGGAGAGAATTCCTGCTTCAGCGGAAATAGGCCTTCCTGAGGCTGGAAGCGTGTTGCTGTGTGCATGCGTGAGCGCACTGCAACGGAGTCCCAAACCATTTTCCGTGGGAGCCTCAGGCCGCTGCAGAAGGCAGCACACGACTCCCCACGTGTTTCAGGAAGCTAGCCCTGCGGCCCCACTTGTGCACGGAAGTCTAATCGCTTGCGTTCTACCTCGAAGAAACAACAGTGTACAGAAGCCGTGCTTTGGCTACCGTCGACCCCTCTGTGGGAGGAAGCAGTTTATGCTGCAGTGTGGGTGAGGTCCTGGGGGGGGGGGGGGGGCGGGTTCCATAGGTAAAATCGAGGCAGAACCAGGCCGGCGCAGAAGGCAGCTGTCGACTCACTCCTTGTTTACGAGGCTGGTACCGTTGCCCCGTACGTGTGCCTGCAGGCCTAAAGCCAAGCCCCTGAGTCGAAGGAACAAGTGTGTGGAGAATTCCTGCTTCAGCGAAAAGAGGCCTTCCCGAGGCTGGAAGCATGTTGCTGTGTGCATGCGTGAGAGAACGGCAAGGGAGTCCCCAACCATTTTCCGCGGGAGACTCAGGCCCCGGAAGAAGGCCGAGCACGACTCCCCACTGGTGTCGTGGTCTGTGGGAGGAAGCAGTTCACTCTGCACTGTGGGTGAGAGCCTGCGGACGGGTTCCATTCGTAAACTCGATGGAGAAACAGGCCGGTGCCGAAGGCAGCTGTCAGCTCACTCCTTGTTTACGAGGCTGGTACCGTTGCCCCGTGTGTGCCTGCAGGCCTGAAGCCAAGCACCTAAGTGGAGGGAACAAGTCTGCAGAGAATTCCTGCTTCAGCGAAAAGAGGCCTTCCTGAGGCTGGAAGCATGTTGCTGTGTGCATGCGTGAGAGAACTGCAAGGGAGTCCCAAAACATTTTCCGTGGGAGACTCAGGCCCCGGAAGAAAGCAGAGCACGACTCCCCACTTGTGTCATGGTCTGTGGGAGGAAGCAGTTTACCGTGTACTGTAGCTGAGAGCCTGGGGAACGGGTTCCACCCGTAAAATCGAGGGAGCACCAAGGCCGGCGCGGAAGGCAGCTCTCAGCTCACCTCTTGTTTACGCGCCTACTCCCGTTGCCCCGTGTGTGCGTGCAGGCTTGAAGGCAACCCCCTAACTCGAAGGAACAACTCTGCTGAGAACCCGTGCTTCAGCCGAAAGAGCCGTTCCTGAGGGTGCAAGCATTTTGCTGTGGCAATGCGTGAGAGCACTGCAAGGGAGTCCGGAGGCCTTTTCCGAGTGAGACTCAGGCCCTGGCCGAAGGCAGCACACGGCTCCCCACTTGTTTCAGGAAGCTAGCTCTGCGGCCTCACTTTCGCATGGAAGCCTAATCGCTAGCGTTCGAACTCGAAGAGACAACACGGTAGAGAAACCGTGCTTTAGCTGCCATCCACCTCTCTGAGGGAGGAAGCAGTTTCCAGGCTACCGTGGGGGAGAGCCTGGGGAACGGGTTCCTCACGTGAAACCGAGGGAGAGGAAGTCCGGGCCGGAAGGCACCTCTCGACTCAGCTCTTGTTACCTGAAGCTCACCCTTACTGCCCCATGCGTGCCTAGGAATGCTAAGGGCTCCACGCTGATTTGGCAGAAAGAAGCCGGTAAAGAAGCCCGGCTTCAGCTCATTCAATGCCTCTCCACAGGGTGGCAGCCTTTTCAACTCTGCTTCAGGGCAAGCGTGGGGAGTGAGTCCCAGCAGAATTCCGAGGGAGAAAGAAGCATGGGCAGAAGGCACCCCTCGACTCAACTCTTGTTTCGGGAACCTAGGTCGGCTCTCCCGCGTGTGCGGGGGGTCCTAAGGGCCGTCCACCCGACGCAAAGGAGCCACACTGGAGAGAACCCGTGCCTCGGCACAGATCGCCCTTCCTGAGCGTGCACTTCATCTCGTGTGTGTTTCTGTGAACGCATGAGAAATGGAACCCAAACGGAACCCGGAGTGAGAAGCAGGCCTGTAAGGAAGGCTGCTGTCGACTCCGCTGTTGTTTTAGGAGATCCGCCCTGCCCTGCCCTGGGTGCCTGGATGCCTGGTTACCGGGCTACTAACACCAGGAATCAATGCTAGAGAGTTCCTGCGCTTTAGTTAACATTGCCGTTCCTGAAGCCAGAGGAATTTCACAGTGCTCGTGCAGGAGAGACGGGGGAAAGGGTCCCGTCCGTGAAATGGAGCGAGAAACAGGCCGCTGCGGAAGGCCGCTCTCAACTCACCTCTTGTGGAGGAGGCCGGTCCCCTTGCCCCGGGTGTGCCTGCAGGCCTACAGCCAAGCCCCTCAGTCGAAGGAACAAGTGTGTAGAGAATTCCTGCTTCAGCGAAAAGAGGCCTTCCCGAGGCTGGAAGCATGTTGCTGTGTGCATGCGTGAGAGAACGGCAAGGGAGTCCCCAACCATTTTCCGTGGGAGACTCAGGCCCCGGAAGAAGGCCGAGCACGACTCCTCACTGGTGTCATGGTCTGTGGGGGGAAGCAGTTTACTCTGCACTGTGGGTGAGAGCCTGGGGACGGGTTCCATACGTAAACTCGATGGAGAAACAGGCCGGTGCAGAAGGCAGCTGTCAGCTCCCTCCTGGGTTACGGGGCTGGTACCGTTGCCCCGTGTGTGCCTGCAGGCCTAAAGCCAAGCACCTAAGTCGAAGGAACAAGTGCGGAGAGAATTCCTGCTTCAGCGGAAATAGGCCTTCCTGAGGCTGGAAGCGTGTTGCTGTGTGCATGCGTGAGCGCACTGCAACGGAGTCCCAAACCATTTTCCGTGGGAGCCTCAGGCCGCTGCAGAAGGCAGCACACGACTCCCCACGTGTTTCAGGAAGCTAGCCCTGCGGCCCCACTTGTGCACGGAAGTCTAATCGCTTGCGTTCTACCTCGAAGAAACAACAGTGTACAGAAGCCGTGCTTTGGCTACCGTCGACCCCTCTGTGGGAGGAAGCAGTTTATGCTGCAGTGTGGGTGAGGTCCTGGGGGGGGGGGGGGGCGGGTTCCATAGGTAAAATCGAGGCAGAACCAGGCCGGCGCAGAAGGCAGCTGTCGACTCACTCCTTGTTTACGAGGCTGGTACCGTTGCCCCGTACGTGTGCCTGCAGGCCTAAAGCCAAGCCCCTGAGTCGAAGGAACAAGTGTGTGGAGAATTCCTGCTTCAGCGAAAAGAGGCCTTCCCGAGGCTGGAAGCATGTTGCTGTGTGCATGCGTGAGAGAACGGCAAGGGAGTCCCCAACCATTTTCCGCGGGAGACTCAGGCCCCGGAAGAAGGCCGAGCACGACTCCCCACTGGTGTCGTGGTCTGTGGGAGGAAGCAGTTCACTCTGCACTGTGGGTGAGAGCCTGCGGACGGGTTCCATTCGTAAACTCGATGGAGAAACAGGCCGGTGCCGAAGGCAGCTGTCAGCTCACTCCTTGTTTACGAGGCTGGTACCGTTGCCCCGTGTGTGCCTGCAGGCCTGAAGCCAAGCACCTAAGTGGAGGGAACAAGTCTGCAGAGAATTCCTGCTTCAGCGAAAAGAGGCCTTCCTGAGGCTGGAAGCATGTTGCTGTGTGCATGCGTGAGAGAACTGCAAGGGAGTCCCAAAACATTTTCCGTGGGAGACTCAGGCCCCGGAAGAAAGCAGAGCACGACTCCCCACTTGTGTCATGGTCTGTGGGAGGAAGCAGTTTACCGTGTACTGTAGCTGAGAGCCTGGGGAACGGGTTCCACCCGTAAAATCGAGGGAGCACCAAGGCCGGCGCGGAAGGCAGCTCTCAGCTCACCTCTTGTTTACGCGCCTACTCCCGTTGCCCCGTGTGTGCGTGCAGGCTTGAAGGCAACCCCCTAACTCGAAGGAACAACTCTGCTGAGAACCCGTGCTTCAGCCGAAAGAGCCGTTCCTGAGGGTGCAAGCATTTTGCTGTGGCAATGCGTGAGAGCACTGCAAGGGAGTCCGGAGGCCTTTTCCGAGTGAGACTCAGGCCCTGGCCGAAGGCAGCACACGGCTCCCCACTTGTTTCAGGAAGCTAGCTCTGCGGCCTCACTTTCGCATGGAAGCCTAATCGCTAGCGTTCGAACTCGAAGAGACAACACGGTAGAGAAACCGTGCTTTAGCTGCCATCCACCTCTCTGAGGGAGGAAGCAGTTTCCAGGCTACCGTGGGGGAGAGCCTGGGGAACGGGTTCCTCACGTGAAACCGAGGGAGAGGAAGTCCGGGCCGGAAGGCACCTCTCGACTCAGCTCTTGTTACCTGAAGCTCACCCTTACTGCCCCATGCGTGCCTAGGAATGCTAAGGGCTCCACGCTGATTTGGCAGAAAGAAGCCGGTAAAGAAGCCCGGCTTCAGCTCATTCAATGCCTCTCCACAGGGTGGCAGCCTTTTCAACTCTGCTTCAGGGCAAGCGTGGGGAGTGAGTCCCAGCAGAATTCCGAGGGAGAAAGAAGCATGGGCAGAAGGCACCCCTCGACTCAACTCTTGTTTCGGGAACCTAGGTCGGCTCTCCCGCGTGTGCGGGGGGTCCTAAGGGCCGTCCACCCGACGCAAAGGAGCCACACTGGAGAGAACCCGTGCCTCGGCACAGATCGCCCTTCCTGAGCGTGCACTTCATCTCGTGTGTGTTTCTGTGAACGCATGAGAAATGGAACCCAAACGGAACCCGGAGTGAGAAGCAGGCCTGTAAGGAAGGCTGCTGTCGACTCCGCTGTTGTTTTAGGAGATCCGCCCTGCCCTGCCCTGGGTGCCTGGATGCCTGGTTACCGGGCTACTAACACCAGGAATCAATGCTAGAGAGTTCCTGCGCTTTAGTTAACATTGCCGTTCCTGAAGCCAGAGGAATTTCACAGTGCTCGTGCAGGAGAGACGGGGGAAAGGGTCCCGTCCGTGAAATGGAGCGAGAAACAGGCCGCTGCGGAAGGCCGCTCTCAACTCACCTCTTGTGGAGGAGGCCGGTCCCCTTGCCCCGGGTGTGCCTGCAGGCCTACAGCCAAGCCCCTCAGTCGAAGGAACAAGTGTGTAGAGAATTCCTGCTTCAGCGAAAAGAGGCCTTCCCGAGGCTGGAAGCATGTTGCTGTGTGCATGCGTGAGAGAACGGCAAGGGAGTCCCCAACCATTTTCCGTGGGAGACTCAGGCCCCGGAAGAAGGCCGAGCACGACTCCTCACTGGTGTCATGGTCTGTGGGGGGAAGCAGTTTACTCTGCACTGTGGGTGAGAGCCTGGGGACGGGTTCCATACGTAAACTCGATGGAGAAACAGGCCGGTGCAGAAGGCAGCTGTCAGCTCCCTCCTGGGTTACGGGGCTGGTACCGTTGCCCCGTGTGTGCCTGCAGGCCTAAAGCCAAGCACCTAAGTCGAAGGAACAAGTGCGGAGAGAATTCCTGCTTCAGCGGAAATAGGCCTTCCTGAGGCTGGAAGCGTGTTGCTGTGTGCATGCGTGAGCGCACTGCAACGGAGTCCCAAACCATTTTCCGTGGGAGCCTCAGGCCGCTGCAGAAGGCAGCACACGACTCCCCACGTGTTTCAGGAAGCTAGCCCTGCGGCCCCACTTGTGCACGGAAGTCTAATCGCTTGCGTTCTACCTCGAAGAAACAACAGTGTACAGAAGCCGTGCTTTGGCTACCGTCGACCCCTCTGTGGGAGGAAGCAGTTTATGCTGCAGTGTGGGTGAGGTCCTGGGGGGGGGGGGGGGGGGCGGGTTCCATAGGTAAAATCGAGGCAGAACCAGGCCGGCGCAGAAGGCAGCTGTCGACTCACTCCTTGTTTACGAGGCTGGTACCGTTGCCCCGTACGTGTGCCTGCAGGCCTAAAGCCAAGCCCCTGAGTCGAAGGAACAAGTGTGTGGAGAATTCCTGCTTCAGCGAAAAGAGGCCTTCCCGAGGCTGGAAGCATGTTGCTGTGTGCATGCGTGAGAGAACGGCAAGGGAGTCCCCAACCATTTTCCGCGGGAGACTCAGGCCCCGGAAGAAGGCCGAGCACGACTCCCCACTGGTGTCGTGGTCTGTGGGAGGAAGCAGTTCACTCTGCACTGTGGGTGAGAGCCTGCGGACGGGTTCCATTCGTAAACTCGATGGAGAAACAGGCCGGTGCCGAAGGCAGCTGTCAGCTCACTCCTTGTTTACGAGGCTGGTACCGTTGCCCCGTGTGTGCCTGCAGGCCTGAAGCCAAGCACCTAAGTGGAGGGAACAAGTCTGCAGAGAATTCCTGCTTCAGCGAAAAGAGGCCTTCCTGAGGCTGGAAGCATGTTGCTGTGTGCATGCGTGAGAGAACTGCAAGGGAGTCCCAAAACATTTTCCGTGGGAGACTCAGGCCCCGGAAGAAAGCAGAGCACGACTCCCCACTTGTGTCATGGTCTGTGGGAGGAAGCAGTTTACCGTGTACTGTAGCTGAGAGCCTGGGGAACGGGTTCCACCCGTAAAATCGAGGGAGCACCAAGGCCGGCGCGGAAGGCAGCTCTCAGCTCACCTCTTGTTTACGCGCCTACTCCCGTTGCCCCGTGTGTGCGTGCAGGCTTGAAGGCAACCCCCTAACTCGAAGGAACAACTCTGCTGAGAACCCGTGCTTCAGCCGAAAGAGCCGTTCCTGAGGGTGCAAGCATTTTGCTGTGGCAATGCGTGAGAGCACTGCAAGGGAGTCCGGAGGCCTTTTCCGAGTGAGACTCAGGCCCTGGCCGAAGGCAGCACACGGCTCCCCACTTGTTTCAGGAAGCTAGCTCTGCGGCCTCACTTTCGCATGGAAGCCTAATCGCTAGCGTTCGAACTCGAAGAGACAACACGGTAGAGAAACCGTGCTTTAGCTGCCATCCACCTCTCTGAGGGAGGAAGCAGTTTCCAGGCTACCGTGGGGGGAGAGCCTGGGGAACGGGTTCCTCACGTGAAACCGAGGGAGAGGAAGTCCGGGCCGGAAGGCACCTCTCGACTCAGCTCTTGTTACCTGAAGCTCACCCTTACTGCCCCATGCGTGCCTAGGAATGCTAAGGGCTCCACGCTGATTTGGCAGAAAGAAGCCGGTAAAGAAGCCCGGCTTCAGCTCATTCAATGCCTCTCCACAGGGTGGCAGCCTTTTCAACTCTGCTTCAGGGCAAGCGTGGGGAGTGAGTCCCAGCAGAATTCCGAGGGAGAAAGAAGCATGGGCAGAAGGCACCCCTCGACTCAACTCTTGTTTCGGGAACCTAGGTCGGCTCTCCCGCGTGTGCGGGGGGTCCTAAGGGCCGTCCACCCGACGCAAAGGAGCCACACTGGAGAGAACCCGTGCCTCGGCACAGATCGCCCTTCCTGAGCGTGCACTTCATCTCGTGTGTGTTTCTGTGAACGCATGAGAAATGGAACCCAAACGGAACCCGGAGTGAGAAGCAGGCCTGTAAGGAAGGCTGCTGTCGACTCCGCTGTTGTTTTAGGAGATCCGCCCTGCCCTGCCCTGGGTGCCTGGATGCCTGGTTACCGGGCTACTAACACCAGGAATCAATGCTAGAGAGTTCCTGCGCTTTAGTTAACATTGCCGTTCCTGAAGCCAGAGGAATTTCACAGTGCTCGTGCAGGAGAGACGGGGGAAAGGGTCCCGTCCGTGAAATGGAGCGAGAAACAGGCCGCTGCGGAAGGCCGCTCTCAACTCACCTCTTGTGGAGGAGGCCGGTCCCCTTGCCCCGGGTGTGCCTGCAGGCCTACAGCCAAGCCCCTCAGTCGAAGGAACAAGTGTGTAGAGAATTCCTGCTTCAGCGAAAAGAGGCCTTCCCGAGGCTGGAAGCATGTTGCTGTGTGCATGCGTGAGAGAACGGCAAGGGAGTCCCCAACCATTTTCCGTGGGAGACTCAGGCCCCGGAAGAAGGCCGAGCACGACTCCTCACTGGTGTCATGGTCTGTGGGGGGAAGCAGTTTACTCTGCACTGTGGGTGAGAGCCTGGGGACGGGTTCCATACGTAAACTCGATGGAGAAACAGGCCGGTGCAGAAGGCAGCTGTCAGCTCCCTCCTGGGTTACGGGGCTGGTACCGTTGCCCCGTGTGTGCCTGCAGGCCTAAAGCCAAGCACCTAAGTCGAAGGAACAAGTGCGGAGAGAATTCCTGCTTCAGCGGAAATAGGCCTTCCTGAGGCTGGAAGCGTGTTGCTGTGTGCATGCGTGAGCGCACTGCAACGGAGTCCCAAACCATTTTCCGTGGGAGCCTCAGGCCGCTGCAGAAGGCAGCACACGACTCCCCACGTGTTTCAGGAAGCTAGCCCTGCGGCCCCACTTGTGCACGGAAGTCTAATCGCTTGCGTTCTACCTCGAAGAAACAACAGTGTACAGAAGCCGTGCTTTGGCTACCGTCGACCCCTCTGTGGGAGGAAGCAGTTTATGCTGCAGTGTGGGTGAGGTCCTGGGGGGGGGGGGGGGGCGGGTTCCATAGGTAAAATCGAGGCAGAACCAGGCCGGCGCAGAAGGCAGCTGTCGACTCACTCCTTGTTTACGAGGCTG
>NW_026992141.1:0-23775 GCF_029215605.1 Mirounga angustirostris | reverse complement strand
GTTCTCCAAGGTTCGCCCGAAAGCACTCAGGTTTGGAGCCTGGTTCGCACCGTCCGGACGTGAGCACTCAGGAGCATTGGATGAGTTCTGCCGCAAAGGTGATTGAGAGCTCAGGAGTTGGACACTGGGTCTCCCTGAGGTGACTGGGATCGACCGCGGTTTGGAGGAGTACTCCCGAGATTTGGACTGAGATATGCTGAAGTTGAACCCTCGGTCTAACAGAGAGGCCTTGGCCTGAGATCCCGAAGGATTGGAGTCAGCGCCTCCGACCGGAGATCACGGGAGGTTTGCCTGTGAATCTCCCTGAAAAGCCCCGAGAACCCTGAAGCTGGGGAGGACACCTCCCGAGATTTGGACTGAGAGCAGCTGAGATTCGCCCCCGGATCTCACGGAAAGGGGCCGAGGTCTCAAGAGGGTTTGTGGAGCTCTGTCGACATTTGAACTCAGAAACGGCGCACGTGGCCACAGGTTTTAGAGGAACGGGCCAGAGCTCCAACGTCGTTGGGAGATCTCGAACGCGATGCCGACGGAGATCACGTGCCGTGTGTCCCTGGGTCTCGCTGACTTTTCCTGAGATCTCCGGGGATTCGCGCAGTTCTACCGAGATTTGGACGGCTATCTTGAGCCAAGCGACCTCCTTATCCTCCCCAAGGCCGGAGACCTCGTTCCCTGGGGGCCAGGTGTCCCCAGACGTGGGCTGGGATGCCATTTGATTTGCCCTTCCATCTGGCTGCCTGGCTCCGTGGTCTCCTGCGGTTTGGAGGCGCTCTTCCGAGATGCAGACTAAAAGCACGAGAATTTTGCCCCCCGGTACTGCAGAGGGGGCCTGTGCTGCCATGACTTGCGGTTTGTTCCCCCCAAGATTTGGCCTGAAACCACGCGGGGTTGGAACCCGGGCCTTGATATCCGGATCTGAGCGCTCTGGAACTTCAGGGCCCCTCCTGAAATTGGGATGGAAATCACGTGAGCATTGCCCCCTGGATCTCGAGGACTGGGTATGGGATCACGGCAGATTTGCATGAGCCGTCCCGAGATTTGGACGGAGCTCCCCTGAAGTCAGGTGCTCTCTGTCCCACAGAGCTCCCCGAGATCCCAGGAGTTTTGAGTGAGTTCTTCCGAGGCTTGGACGGAGGAGACACCATATTTGATCCCGAATCTCCCTGACTGGGCCCGACAGTGCTCGAACATTGCATGTGGTCCCCTAGGTTTGGACTGAGAAGGGGCGAGCTTTGCCCTGCCGCTCACTGACTGCGCCCGAGGTCTCAAGAGATTTGGTTGAGTTCTGGGGAGGTCTGGACTACGATCCGGTGACCTCGGGCCCTGCCAGTGGCCGAACGGACCGGAGATTCCACCAGATTCGGAGATTCCTCGTGAGATTCGCCCTGAGAACAACGAGACAGGTGCCTCTCGATCTCTCTGATCATTCCTGACAACTCAGGACATTTCCATAGCTCTTCCGATATTTGGACGGATATGCCGACACGTGTTTCCAGGAACTCGCAGGCAGGGCCTGAGATCTCATGAGATGTGGGTCAGGGCCTCCAAAATTTAGACTGCGATCCCATGAGTTTAATTGCTTGAGACCCCTGACTGGGGTGAGACCTCAGGGATTTGGTTTCGTTCTAATGACAATTGGATTTCAACCCCCTGGGGATTGCTTCTGGATCTCGCTAACTGGGCCAGAGGTCCCCCCGGAATTTGCGTGTGTGTTCCCGTGTTACGCCTAAAGTCAGATGAACTTAGATGCTGTTTCTCACGCAACGGACAGTGGCCCCGCAAGATTTGAGTGCGTTCTTCCGAGCCTGGGGCTGTGATCACGTGACATATGTCCGTGAATCTCCCTGACAGGGCCAGGGGTTCTTGACATTTGAATGAGTTCTCCTGGACTTTGGCTGAGATCACCCGGATTCCATAACTTGGGCACAAACCACTAAAGAGATTTTGACGAGTTCCAGCTCGATTTGGAATCCGATCCCACGAGACTGGCTCCTGGCATTCACGGATTGGACCAGCGTTCTCACAAGTGTCGGAGGTGGCGAGCCTCATTCAGACGGAGACCACGTGACATGTGCCCCTCGATCTCGGCGAGTACACCTGACATTTCGAGGCTTTGGCACAGTTGTCCTGAGATTCGGACACCTACACGGAGACGTTTGCCTGGGAGAGTCCGACGGGTCCTGAGTTCTCACAGGATTTGGATCCGGTGTTCCGAGGTGTGGACTGCGGCCCCATGAGATTTGGCCCTGGATCTGGCTTCCTGGGCCTGTGGTCCCATGAGATGTCGACGAGCACTCCTGAGAATTGGATTCAGGTCCCCTGCGAATTGCCCTCGGAAGCCACTGAGGGGTCCCGAGCTTTGACAAGATGGGGTTTGTTCTCCAAGGTTCGCACGAAAGCACTCAGGTTTGGAGCCTGGTTCGCACCGTCCGGACGTGAGGACTCAGGGGCATTGGGTGGGTTCTGCTGCAAAGGTGATTGAGAGCTCAGGAGTTGGGCCCTGGGTCGCTCTGATGGTGACCGGGGTCGACCGAGGTTTGGAGGCTTTCTCCCGAGATTTGGACTGAGATTTGTGAAGTTGAACCCTGTGTCTAACAGAGAGGCCTTGGCCTGAGATCCCGTGGGTTGGAGTCAGCGCATCCGACCGGAGATCATGGGAGTTTTGCCTGTGAATCTCCCTGAAATTGTCCGAGAACCCTGAAGCTGGGGAGGAGACCTCCCGAGATTTGGACTGAGATCAGCTGAGATTCGCCCCCGGATCTCACCGAAAGGGGTCGAAGTCTCAAGATGGTTTGAGGAGCTCTGGCGACATTTGAAATCCGAAACGGTGCACGTAGCCACAGGTTGTAGTGGAACGCACCAGAGCTCCCACGAGGTTGGGAGATTGCAAACGCGATGTCGACGGAGATCATGTGCGTGTCTCCCTGGGTCTCGCTGACGTTTCCTGAGACCTCAGGGCATTCGCGCAGTTCTACCGAGATTTGGACGACTATCCTGAGCCAAGCGACCTCCATAACCTCCACAAGGCCCGAGATCTTGTTCCATTGGGGCCAGGTGTCCCCAGACGTGTCCTGGGATCCCACTTGGTTTGTCTTTCCATCTCGCTGCCTGGCCCCGTTGTATCCTGCGGTTTGGAGGCGCTCTCCCGAGATGCAGACTAAAACCATGAGAGGTTTGCCCCCGGGTCTTGCAGAGGGGGCCTGTGCTGCCATGACTTGCTGTTTGTTCCCCCCAAGACTTGGCCTGAAACCACGCGGGTTCGTTACCGGGGCCTTGATGTCTTGACGTGAGCGCTCTGGATCTGCAGGGCCCCTCCTGAAATTGGGATGGAGATCATGTGAGCATTGCCCCCTGGAACTCGAGGACTGGGCATGGGATCACACCAGATTTGCATGAGCCGTCCCGAGATTTGGATGGAGCTCCCCTGAAGTCAGACGCTCTTTGTCCCATAGAGCTCCCCGAGATCCCAGGAGCATTGAGTGCGTTCCTCCGACGCATGGACGGAGGAGACGCCAGATTTGACCCTGAGTCTCCCTGACTGGGCCCGACAGCACTCGAACATTGCATGTGGTCCCCTCGGTTTGGACTGAGAAGGGGCGAGCTATGCCCTGCAGCTCACTGACTGCGCCCGAGGTCTCAAGAGATTTGGATGAGTTCTGGGGAGGTCCGGACTACGATCCGGTAACCTCGGGTCCTGCGAGTGGCCGAACAGATGGGAGATTCCACCAGATTCGGAGATTCCTCACGAGATTCGCACTAAGATCAACGAGACAGGTGCCTCACCATCTCTCTGATCATTCCTGACATCTCAGGACATATACATATCTCTTCCGAGGTTTGGACGGATATGCCGAAACGTGTGTCTGGGAACTCGCATGCAGGGCTTGAGATCTCTTGAGATGTGGGTCAGGGCCTCCAAAATTTAGACTGCGATCCCATGAGTTTATCTGCTCGAGACCCCTGACTGGGGTGAGACCTCAGGGTTTTGGCTCCGTTCTAATGACAATTGGATTTCAACCCCCTTGGGATTGCTTCTGGATCTCGCTAACTGGGCCAGAGATCCCCACGAGATTTGCCTGAGCATTCCCGCGTTTTACCTGAAGTCTGATGAACTTAGATGCTGTTTCTCATCCAATGGCCGGTGGCCCCAGGAGACTTGAGTGCGTTCTTCCGAGGCTGGGGCCGTGATCACGTGACATATGCCCGTGAATCTCCCTGACAGGGCCAGGGTTTGTTGACATTTGGATGGGTTCTCCTGGGCATCGGCCGAGATCACCCCGGAGTGGCATCGGGATCCCCTAACTTGGGCACAAACACTCAAGAGGTTTTGACGAGTTCTGGCTCGATTTGGAATCAGATCCCACGAGACTGGCTCCTGGCATCCACGGATTGGACCAGCACTCTCCCAAGTGTCGGAGGTGGCGGGGCACATTCAGACGGAGACCACGTGACATGTACCCCTGGATCTCGTCGAGTACACCTGACATTCCGAGACTTTGGCACAGTTGTCCTGAGATACGGACACCTAACCGAGATGTTTGCCTGGGAGTGGCCGATCAGGCCTGAGTTCTCACGGGATTTGGATCCGGTGTTCCGAGGTTTGGACTGTGGCCCCATGGAATTTGGCCCTGGATCTGGCTTCCAGGGCCTGAGGTCCGACGAGATGTCGACAAGCACTGCTGAGAATGGGATTCAGGTCCTCCGCGAATTGCCCGCGGAAGCCACTGAGGCATCCTGAGGTTTGACGAGATGGGGGTTGTTCTCCAAGGTTCGCCCGAAAGCACTCAGGTTTGGAGCCTGGTTCGCACCGTCCGGACGTGAGCACTCAGGAGCATTGGATGAGTTCTGCCGCAAAGGTGATTGAGAGCTCAGGAGTTGGACACTGGGTCTCCCTGAGGTGACTGGGATCGACCGCGGTTTGGAGGAGTACTCCCGAGATTTGGACTGAGATATGCTGAAGTTGAACCCTCGGTCTAACAGAGAGGCCTTGGCCTGAGATCCCGAAGGATTGGAGTCAGCGCCTCCGACCGGAGATCACGGGAGGTTTGCCTGTGAATCTCCCTGAAAAGCCCCGAGAACCCTGAAGCTGGGGAGGACACCTCCCGAGATTTGGACTGAGAGCAGCTGAGATTCGCCCCCGGATCTCACGGAAAGGGGCCGAGGTCTCAAGAGGGTTTGTGGAGCTCTGTCGACATTTGAACTCAGAAACGGCGCACGTGGCCACAGGTTTTAGAGGAACGGGCCAGAGCTCCAACGTCGTTGGGAGATCTCGAACGCGATGCCGACGGAGATCACGTGCCGTGTGTCCCTGGGTCTCGCTGACTTTTCCTGAGATCTCCGGGGATTCGCGCAGTTCTACCGAGATTTGGACGGCTATCTTGAGCCAAGCGACCTCCTTATCCTCCCCAAGGCCGGAGACCTCGTTCCCTGGGGGCCAGGTGTCCCCAGACGTGGGCTGGGATGCCATTTGATTTGCCCTTCCATCTGGCTGCCTGGCTCCGTGGTCTCCTGCGCTTTGGAGGCGCTCTTCCGAGATGCAGACTAAAAGCACGAGAATTTTGCCCCCCGGTACTGCAGAGGGGGCCTGTGCTGCCATGACTTGCGGTTTGTTCCCCCCAAGATTTGGCCTGAAACCACGCGGGGTTGGAACCCGGGCCTTGATATCCGGACCTGAGCGCTCTGGAACTTCAGGGCCCCTCCTGAAATTGGGATGGAAATCACGTGAGCATTGCCCCCTGGATCTCGAGGACTGGGTATGGGATCACGGCAGATTTGCATGAGCCGTCCCGAGATTTGGACGGAGCTCCCCTGAAGTCAGGTGCTCTCTGTCCCACAGAGCTCCCCGAGATCCCAGGAGTTTTGAGTGAGTTCTTCCGAGGCTTGGACGGAGGAGACACCATATTTGATCCCGAATCTCCCTGACTGGGCCCGACAGTGCTCGAACATTGCATGTGGTCCCCTAGGTTTGGACTGAAAAGGGGCGAGCTTTGCCCTGCCGCTCACTGACTGCGCCCGAGGTCTCAAGAGATTTGGATGAGTTCTGGGGAGGTCTGGACTACGATCCGGTGACCTCGGGCCCTGCCAGTGGCCGAACGGACCGGAGATTCCACCAGATTCGGAGATTCCTCGTGAGATTCGCCCTGAGAACAACGAGACAGGTGCCTCTCGATCTCTCTGATCATTCCTGACATCTCAGGACATTTCCATAGCTCTTCCGATATTTGGACGGATATGCCGACACGTGTTTCCAGGAACTCGCAGGCAGGGCCTGAGATCTCATGAGATGTGGGTCAGGGCCTCCAAAATTTAGACTGCGATCCCATGAGTTTAATTGCTTGAGACCCCTGACTGGGGTGAGACCTCAGGGATTTGGTTTCGTTCTAATGACAATTGGATTTCAACCCCCTGGGGATTGCTTCTGGATCTCGCTAACTGGGCCAGAGGTCCCCCCGGAATTTGCGTGTGTGTTCCCGTGTTACGCCTAAAGTCAGATGAACTTAGATGCTGTTTCTCACGCAACGGACAGTGGCCCCGCAAGATTTGAGTGCGTTCTTCCGAGCCTGGGGCTGTGATCACGTGACATATGTCCGTGAATCTCCCTGACAGGGCCAGGGGTTCTTGACATTTGAATGAGTTCTCCTGGACTTTGGCTGAGATCACCCGGATTCCATAACTTGGGCACAAACCACTAAAGAGATTTTGACGAGTTCCAGCTCGATTTGGAATCAGATCCCACGAGACTGGCTCCTGGCATTCACGGATTGGACCAGCGTTCTCACAAGTGTCGGAGGTGGCGAGCCTCATTCAGACGGAGACCACGTGACATGTGCCCCTCGATCTCGGCGAGTACACCTGACATTTCGAGGCTTTGGCACAGTTGTCCTGAGATTCGGACACCTACACGGAGACGTTTGCCTGGGAGAGTCCGACGGGTCCTGAGTTCTCACAGGATTTGGATCCGGTGTTCCGAGGTGTGGACTGCGGTCCCATGAGATTTGGCCCTGGATCTGGCTTCCTGGGCCTGTGGTCCCATGAGATGTCGACGAGCACTCCTGAGAATTGGATTCAGGTCCCCTGCGAATTGCCCTCGGAAGCCACTGAGGGGTCCCGAGCTTTGACAAGATGGGGTTTGTTCTCCAAGGTTCGCACGAAAGCACTCAGGTTTGGAGCCTGGTTCGCACCGTCCGGACGTGAGGACTCAGGGGCATTGGGTGGGTTCTGCTGCAAAGGTGATTGAGAGCTCAGGAGTTGGGCCCTGGGTCGCCCTGATGGTGACCGGGGTCGACCGAGGTTTGGAGGCTTTCTCCCGAGATTTGGACTGAGATTTGTGAAGTTGAACCCTGTGTCTAACAGAGAGGCCTTGGCCTGAGATCCCGTGGGTTGGAGTCAGTGCATCCGACCGGAGATCATGGGAGTTTTGCCTGTGAATCTCCCTGAAATTGTCCGAGAACCCTGAAGCTGGGGAGGAGACCTCCCGAGATTTGGACTGAGATCAGCTGAGATTCGCCCCCGGATCTCACCGAAAGGGGTCGAAGTCTCAAGATGGTTTGAGGAGCTCTGGCGACATTTGAAATCCGAAACGGTGCACGTAGCCACAGGTTGTAGTGGAACGCACCAGAGCTCCCACGAGGTTGGGAGATTGCAAACGCGATGTCGACGGAGATCATGTGCGTGTCTCCCTGGGTCTCGCTGACGTTTCCTGAGACCTCAGGGCATTCGCGCAGTTCTACCGAGATTTGGACGACTATCCTGAGCCAAGCGACCTCCATAACCTCCACAAGGCCCGAGATCTTGTTCCATTGGGGCCAGGTGTCCCCAGACGTGTGCTGGGATCCCACTTGGTTTGTCTTTCCATCTCGCTGCCTGGCCCCGTTGTATCCTGCGGTTTGGAGGCGCTCTCCCGAGATGCAGACTAAAACCATGAGAGGTTTGCCCCCGGGTCTTGCAGAGGGGGCCTGTGCTGCCATGACTTGCTGTTTGTTCCCCCCAAGACTTGGCCTGAAACCACGCGGGTTCGTTACCGGGGCCTTGATGTCTTGACATGAGCGCTCTGGATCTGCAGGGCCCCTCCTGAAATTGGGATGGAGATCATGTGAGCATTGCCCCCTGGAACTCGAGGACTGGGCATGGGATCACACCAGATTTGCATGAGCCGTCCCGAGATTTGGATGGAGCTCCCCTGAAGTCAGACGCTCTTTGTCCCATAGAGCTCCCCGAGATCCCAGGAGCATTGAGTGCGTTCCTCCGACGCATGGACGGAGGAGACGCCAGATTTGACCCCGAATCTCCCTGACTGGGCCCGACAGCACTCGAACATTGCATGTGGTCCCCTCGGTTTGGACTGAGAAGGGGCGAGCTATGCCCTGCAGCTCACTGACTGCGCCCGAGGTCTCAAGAGATTTGGATGAGTTCTGGGGAGGTCCGGACTACGATCCGGTAACCTCGGGTCCTGCGAGTGGCCGAACAGATGGGAGATTCCACCAGATTCGGAGATTCCTCACGAGATTCGCACTAAGATCAACGAGACAGGTGCCTCACCATCTCTCTGATCATTCCTGACATCTCAGGACATATCCATATCTCTTCCGAGGTTTGGACGGATATGCCGAAACGTGTGTCTGGGAACTCGCATGCAGGGCTTGAGATCTCTTGAGATGTGGGTCAGGGCCTCCAAAATTTAGACTGCGATCCCATGAGTTTATCTGCTCGAGACCCCTGACTGGGGTGAGACCTCAGGGTTTTGGCTCCGTTCTAATGACAATTGGATTTCAACCCCCTTGGGATTGCTTCTGGATCTCGCTAACTGGGCCAGAGATCCCCACGAGATTTGCCTGAGCATTCACGCGTTTTACCTGAAGTCTGATGAACTTAGATGCTGTTTCTCATCCAATGGCCGGTGGCCCCAGGAGACTTGAGTGCGTTCTTCCGAGGCTGGGGCCGTGATCACGTGACATATGCCCGTGAATCTCCCTGACAGGGCCAGGGTTTGTTGACATTTGGATGGGTTCTCCTGGGCATCGGCCGAGATCACCCCGGAGTGGCATCGGGATCCCCTAACTTGGGCACAAACACTCAAGAGGTTTTGACGAGTTCTGGCTCGATTTGGAATCAGATCCCACGAGACTGGCTCCTGGCGTCCACGGATTGGACCAGCACTCTCCCAAGTGTCGGAGGTGGCGGGGCACATTCAGACGGAGACCACGTGACATGTACCCCTGGATCTCGTCGAGTACACCTGACATTCCGAGACTTTGGCACAGTTGTCCTGAGATACGGACACCTAACCGAGATGTTTGCCTGGGAGTGGCCGATCAGGCCTGAGTTCTCACGGGATTTGGATCCGGTGTTCCGAGGTTTGGACTGTGGCCCCATGGAATTTGGCCCTGGATCTGGCTTCCAGGGCCTGAGGTCCGACGAGATGTCGACAAGCACTGCTGAGAATGGGATTCAGGTCCTCCGCGAATTGCCCGCGGAAGCCACTGAGGCATCCTGAGGTTTGACGAGATGGGGGTTGTTCTCCAAGGTTCGCCCGAAAGCACTCAGGTTTGGAGCCTGGTTCGCACCGTCCGGACGTGAGCACTCAGGAGCATTGGATGAGTTCTGCCGCAAAGGTGATTGAGAGCTCAGGAGTTGGACACTGGGTCTCCCTGAGGTGACTGGGATCGACCGCGGTTTGGAGGAGTACTCCCGAGATTTGGACTGAGATATGCTGAAGTTGAACCCTCGGTCTAACAGAGAGGCCTTGGCCTGAGATCCCGAAGGATTGGAGTCAGCGCCTCCGACCGGAGATCACGGGAGGTTTGCCTGTGAATCTCCCTGAAAAGCCCCGAGAACCCTGAAGCTGGGGAGGACACCTCCCGAGATTTGGACTGAGAGCAGCTGAGATTCGCCCCCGGATCTCACGGAAAGGGGCCGAGGTCTCAAGAGGGTTTGTGGAGCTCTGTCGACATTTGAACTCAGAAACGGCGCACGTGGCCACAGGTTTTAGAGGAACGGGCCAGAGCTCCAACGTCGTTGGGAGATCTCGAACGCGATGCCGACGGAGATCACGTGCCGTGTGTCCCTGGGTCTCGCTGACTTTTCCTGAGATCTCCGGGGATTCGCGCAGTTCTACCGAGATTTGGACGGCTATCTTGAGCCAAGCGACCTCCTTATCCTCCCCAAGGCCGGAGACCTCGTTCCCTGGGGGCCAGGTGTCCCCAGACGTGGGCTGGGATGCCATTTGATTTGCCCTTCCATCTGGCTGCCTGGCTCCGTGGTCTCCTGCGGTTTGGAGGCGCTCTTCCGAGATGCAGACTAAAAGCACGAGAATTTTGCCCCCCGGTACTGCAGAGGGGGCCTGTGCTGCCATGACTTGCGGTTTGTTCCCCCCAAGATTTGGCCTGAAACCACGCGGGGTTGGAACCCGGGCCTTGATATCCGGACCTGAGCGCTCTGGAACTTCAGGGCCCCTCCTGAAATTGGGATGGAAATCACGTGAGCATTGCCCCCTGGATCTCGAGGACTGGGTATGGGATCACGGCAGATTTGCATGAGCCGTCCCGAGATTTGGACGGAGCTCCCCTGAAGTCAGGTGCTCTCTGTCCCACAGAGCTCCCCGAGATCCCAGGAGTTTTGAGTGAGTTCTTCCGAGGCTTGGACGGAGGAGACACCATATTTGATCCCGAATCTCCCTGACTGGGCCCGACAGTGCTCGAACATTGCATGTGGTCCCCTAGGTTTGGACTGAGAAGGGGCGAGCTTTGCCCTGCCGCTCACTGACTGCGCCCGAGGTCTCAAGAGATTTGGATGAGTTCTGGGGAGGTCTGGACTACGATCCGGTGACCTCGGGACCTGCCAGTGGCCGAACGGACCGGAGATTCCACCAGATTCGGAGATTCCTCGTGAGATTCGCCCTGAGAACAACGAGACAGGTGCCTCTCGATCTCTCTGATCATTCCTGACATCTCAGGACATTTCCATAGCTCTTCCGATATTTGGACGGATATGCCGACACGTGTTTCCAGGAACTCGCAGGCAGGGCCTGAGATCTCATGAGATGTGGGTCAGGGCCTCCAAAATTTAGACTGCGATCCCATGAGTTTAATTGCTTGAGACCCCTGACTGGGGTGAGACCTCAGGGATTTGGTTTCGTTCTAATGACAATTGGATTTCAACCCCCTGGGGATTGCTTCTGGATCTCGCTAACTGGGCCAGAGGTCCCCCCGGAATTTGCGTGTGTGTTCCCGTGTTACGCCTAAAGTCAGATGAACTTAGATGCTGTTTCTCACGCAACGGACAGTGGCCCCGCAAGATTTGATTGCGTTCTTCCGAGCCTGGGGCTGTGATCACGTGACATATGTCCGTGAATCTCCCTGACAGGGCCAGGGGTTCTTGACATTTGAATGAGGTCTCCTGGACTTTGGCTGAGATCACCCGGATTCCATAACTTCGGCACAAACCACTAAAGAGATTTTGACGAGTTCCAGCTCGATTTGGAATCCGATCCCACGAGACTGGCTCCTGGCATTCACGGATTGGACCAGCGTTCTCACAAGTGTCGGAGGTGGCGAGCCTCATTCAGACGGAGACCACGTGACATGTGCCCCTCGATCTCGGCGAGTACACCTGACATTTCGAGGCTTTGGCACAGTTGTCCTGAGATTCGGACACCTACACGGAGACGTTTGCCTGGGAGAGTCCGACGGGTCCTGAGTTCTCACAGGATTTGGATCCGGTGTTCCGAGGTGTGGACTGCGGCCCCATGAGATTTGGCCCTGGATCTGGCTTCCTGGGCCTGTGGTCCCATGAGATGTCGACGAGCACTCCTGAGAATTGGATTCAGGTCCCCTGCGAATTGCCCTCGGAAGCCACTGAGGGGTCCCGAGCTTTGACAAGATGGGGTTTGTTCTCCAAGGTTCGCACGAAAGCACTCAGGTTTGGAGCCTGGTTCGCACCGTCCGGACGTGAGGACTCAGGGGCATTGGGTGGGTTCTGCTGCAAAGGTGATTGAGAGCTCAGGAGTTGGGCCCTGGGTCGCCCTGATGGTGACCGGGGTCGACCGAGGTTTGGAGGCTTTCTCCCGAGATTTGGACTGAGATTTGTGAAGTTGAACCCTGTGTCTAACAGAGAGGCCTTGGCCTGAGATCCCGTGGGTTGGAGTCAGTGCATCCGACCGGAGATCATGGGAGTTTTGCCTGTGAATCTCCCTGAAATTGTCCGAGAACCCTGAAGCTGGGGAGGAGACCTCCCGAGATTTGGACTGAGATCAGCTGAGATTCGCCCCCGGATCTCACCGAAAGGGGTCGAAGTCTCAAGATGGTTTGAGGAGCTCTGGCGACATTTGAAATCCGAAACGGTGCACGTAGCCACAGGTTGTAGTGGAACGCACCAGAGCTCCCACGAGGTTGGGAGATTGCAAACGCGATGTCGACGGAGATCATGTGCGTGTCTCCCTGGGTCTCGCTGACGTTTCCTGAGACCTCAGGGCATTCGCGCAGTTCTACCGAGATTTGGACGACTATCCTGAGCCAAGCGACCTCCATAACCTCCACAAGGCCCGAGATCTTGTTCCATTGGGGCCAGGTGTCCCCAGACGTGTGCTGGGATCCCACTTGGTTTGTCTTTCCATCTCGCTGCCTGGCCCCGTTGTATCCTGCGGTTTGGAGGCGCTCTCCCGAGATGCAGACTAAAACCATGAGAGGTTTGCCCCCGGGTCTTGCAGAGGGGGCCTGTGCTGCCATGACTTGCTGTTTGTTCCCCCCAAGACTTGGCCTGAAACCACGCGGGTTCGTTACCGGGGCCTTGATGTCTTGACGTGAGCGCTCTGGATCTGCAGGGCCCCTCCTGAAATTGGGATGGAGATCATGTGAGCATTGCCCCCTGGAACTCGAGGACTGGGCATGGGATCACACCAGATTTGCATGAGCCGTCCCGAGATTTGGATGGAGCTCCCCTGAAGTCAGACGCTCTTTGTCCCATAGAGCTCCCCGAGATCCCAGGAGCATTGAGTGCGTTCCTCCGACGCATGGACGGAGGAGACGCCAGATTTGACCCCGAATCTCCCTGACTGGGCCCGACAGCACTCGAACATTGCATGTGGTCCCCTCGGTTTGGACTGAGAAGGGGCGAGCTATGCCCTGCAGCTCACTGACTGCGCCCGAGGTCTCAAGAGATTTGGATGAGTTCTGGGGAGGTCCGGACTACGATCCGGTAACCTCGGGTCCTGCGAGTGGCCGAACAGATGGGAGATTCCACCAGATTCGGAGATTCCTCACGAGATTCGCACTAAGATCAACGAGACAGGTGCCTCACCATCTCTCTGATCATTCCTGACATCTCAGGACATATCCATATCTCTTCCGAGGTTTGGACGGATATGCCGAAACGTGTGTCTGGGAACTCGCATGCAGGGCTTGAGATCTCTTGAGATGTGGGTCAGGGCCTCCAAAATTTAGACTGCGATCCCATGAGTTTATCTGCTCGAGACCCCTGACTGGGGTGAGACCTCAGGGTTTTGGCTCCGTTCTAATGACAATTGGATTTCAACCCCCTTGGGATTGCTTCTGGATCTCGCTAACTGGGCCAGAGATCCCCACGAGATTTGCCTGAGCATTCCCGCGTTTTACCTGAAGTCTGATGAACTTAGATGCTCTTTCTCATCCAATGGCCGGTGGCCCCAGGAGACTTGAGTGCGTTCTTCCGAGGCTGGGGCCGTGATCACGTGACATATGCCCGTGAATCTCCCTGACAGGGCCAGGGTTTGTTGACATTTGGATGGGTTCTCCTGGGCATCGGCCGAGATCACCCCGGAGTGGCATCGGGATCCCCTAACTTGGGCACAAACACTCAAGAGGTTTTGACGAGTTCTGGCTCGATTTGGAATCAGATCCCACGAGACTGGCTCCTGGCGTCCACGGATTGGACCAGCACTCTCCCAAGTGTCGGAGGTGGCGGGGCACATTCAGACGGAGACCACGTGACATGTACCCCTGGATCTCGTCGAGTACACCTGACATTCCGAGACTTTGGCACAGTTGTCCTGAGATACGGACACCTAACCGAGATGTTTGCCTGGGAGTGGCCGATCAGGCCTGAGTTCTCACGGGATTTGGATCCGGTGTTCCGAGGTTTGGACTGTGGCCCCATGGAATTTGGCCCTGGATCTGGCTTCCAGGGCCTGAGGTCCGACGAGATGTCGACAAGCACTGCTGAGAATGGGATTCAGGTCCTCCGCGAATTGCCCGCGGAAGCCACTGAGGCATCCTGAGGTTTGACGAGATGGGGTTTGTTCTCCAAGGTTCGCCCGAAAGCACTCAGGTTTGGAGCCTGGTTCGCACCGTCCGGACGTGAGCACTCAGGAGCATTGGATGAGTTCTGCCGCAAAGGTGATTGAGAGCTCAGGAGTTGGACACTGGGTCTCCCTGAGGTGACTGGGATCGACCGCGGTTTGGAGGAGTACTCCCGAGATTTGGACTGAGATATGCTGAAGTTGAACCCTCGGTCTAACAGAGAGGCCTTGGCCTGAGATCCCGAAGGATTGGAGTCAGCGCCTCCGACCGGAGATCACGGGAGGTTTGCCTGTGAATCTCCCTGAAAAGCCCCGAGAACCCTGAAGCTGGGGAGGACACCTCCCGAGATTTGGACTGAGAGCAGCTGAGATTCGCCCCCGGATCTCACGGAAAGGGGCCGAGGTCTCAAGAGGGTTTGTGGAGCTCTGTCGACATTTGAACTCAGAAACGGCGCACGTGGCCACAGGTTTTAGAGGAACGGGCCAGAGCTCCAACGTCGTTGGGAGATCTCGAACGCGATGCCGACGGAGATCACGTGCCGTGTGTCCCTGGGTCTCGCTGACTTTTCCTGAGATCTCCGGGGATTCGCGCAGTTCTACCGAGATTTGGACGGCTATCTTGAGCCAAGCGACCTCCTTATCCTCCCCAAGGCCGGAGACCTCGTTCCCTGGGGGCCAGGTGTCCCCAGACGTGGGCTGGGATGCCATTTGATTTGCCCTTCCATCTGGCTGCCTGGCTCCGTGGTCTCCTGCGGTTTGGAGGCGCTCTTCCGAGATGCAGACTAAAAGCACGAGAATTTTGCCCCCCGGTACTGCAGAGGGGGCCTGTGCTGCCATGACTTGCGGTTTGTTCCCCCCAAGATTTGGCCTGAAACCACGCGGGGTTGGAACCCGGGCCTTGATATCCGGACCTGAGCGCTCTGGAACTTCAGGGCCCCTCCTGAAATTGGGATGGAAATCACGTGAGCATTGCCCCCTGGATCTCGAGGACTGGGTATGGGATCACGGCAGATTTGCATGAGCCGTCCCGAGATTTGGACGGAGCTCCCCTGAAGTCAGGTGCTCTCTGTCCCACAGAGCTCCCCGAGATCCCAGGAGTTTTGAGTGAGTTCTTCCGAGGCTTGGACGGAGGAGACACCATATTTGATCCCGAATCTCCCTGACTGGGCCCGACAGTGCTCGAACATTGCATGTGGTCCCCTAGGTTTGGACTGAGAAGGGGCGAGCTTTGCCCTGCCGCTCACTGACTGCGCCCGAGGTCTCAAGAGATTTGGATGAGTTCTGGGGAGGTCTGGACTACGATCCGGTGACCTCGGGCCCTGCCAGTGGCCGAACGGACCGGAGATTCCACCAGATTCGGAGATTCCTCGTGAGATTCGCCCTGAGAACAACGAGACAGGTGCCTCTCGATCTCTCTGATCATTCCTGACATCTCAGGACATTTCCATAGCTCTTCCGATATTTGGACGGATATGCCGACACGTGTTTCCAGGAACTCGCAGGCAGGGCCTGAGATCTCATGAGATGTGGGTCAGGGCCTCCAAAATTTAGACTGCGATCCCATGAGTTTAATTGCTTGAGACCCCTGACTGGGGTGAGACCTCAGGGATTTGGTTTCGTTCTAATGACAATTGGATTTCAACCCCCTGGGGATTGCTTCTGGATCTCGCTAACTGGGCCAGAGGTCCCCCCGGAATTTGCGTGTGTGTTCCCGTGTTACGCCTAAAGTCAGATGAACTTAGATGCTGTTTCTCACGCAACGGACAGTGGCCCCGCAAGATTTGAGTGCGTTCTTCCGAGCCTGGGGCTGTGATCACGTGACATATGTCCGTGAATCTCCCTGACAGGGCCAGGGGTTCTTGACATTTGAATGAGGTCTCCTGGACTTTGGCTGAGATCACCCGGATTCCATAACTTGGGCACAAACCACTAAAGAGATTTTGACGAGTTCCAGCTCGATTTGGAATCCGATCCCACGAGACTGGCTCCTGGCATTCACGGATTGGACCAGCGTTCTCACAAGTGTCGGAGGTGGCGAGCCTCATTCAGACGGAGACCACGTGACATGTGCCCCTCGATCTCGGCGAGTACACCTGACATTTCGAGGCTTTGGCACAGTTGTCCTGAGATTCGGACACCTACACGGAGACGTTTGCCTGGGAGAGTCCGACGGGTCCTGAGTTCTCACAGGATTTGGATCCGGTGTTCCGAGGTGTGGACTGCGGCCCCATGAGATTTGGCCCTGGATCTGGCTTCCTGGGCCTGTGGTCCCATGAGATGTCGACGAGCACTCCTGAGAATTGGATTCAGGTCCCCTGCGAATTGCCCTCGGAAGCCACTGAGGGGTCCCGAGCTTTGACAAGATGGGGTTTGTTCTCCAAGGTTCGCACGAAAGCACTCAGGTTTGGAGCCTGGTTCGCACCGTCCGGACGTGAGGACTCAGGGGCATTGGGTGGGTTCTGCTGCAAAGGTGATTGAGAGCTCAGGAGTTGGGCCCTGGGTCGCCCTGATGGTGACCGGGGTCGACCGAGGTTTGGAGGCTTTCTCCCGAGATTTGGACTGAGATTTGTGAAGTTGAACCCTGTGTCTAACAGAGAGGCCTTGGCCTGAGATCCCGTGGGTTGGAGTCAGCGCATCCGACCGGAGATCATGGGAGTTTTGCCTGTGAATCTCCCTGAAATTGTCCGAGAACCCTGAAGCTGGGGAGGAGACCTCCCGAGATTTGGACTGAGATCAGCTGAGATTCGCCCCCGGATCTCACCGAAAGGGGTCGAAGTCTCAAGGTGGTTTGAGGAGCTCTGGCGACATTTGAAATCCGAAACGGTGCACGTAGCCACAGGTTGTAGTGGAACGCACCAGAGCTCCCACGAGGTTGGGAGATTGCAAACGCGATGTCGACGGAGATCATGTGCGTGTCTCCCTGGGTCTCGCTGACGTTTCCTGAGACCTCAGGGCATTCGCGCAGTTCTACCGAGATTTGGACGACTATCCTGAGCCAAGCGACCTCCATAACCTCCACAAGGCCCGAGATCTTGTTCCATTGGGGCCAGGTGTCCCCAGACGTGTGCTGGGATCCCACTTGGTTTGTCTTTCCATCTCGCTGCCTGGCCCCGTTGTATCCTGCGGTTTGGAGGCGCTCTCCCGAGATGCAGACTAAAACCATGAGAGGTTTGCCCCCGGGTCTTGCAGAGGGGGCCTGTGCTGCCATGACTTGCTGTTTGTTCCCCCCAAGACTTGGCCTGAAACCACGCGGGTTCGTTACCGGGGCCTTGATGTCTTGACGTGAGCGCTCTGGATCTGCAGGGCCCCTCCTGAAATTGGGATGGAGATCATGTGAGCATTGCCCCCTGGAACTCGAGGACTGGGCATGGGATCACACCAGATTTGCATGAGCCGTCCCGAGATTTGGATGGAGCTCCCCTGAAGTCAGACGCTCTTTGTCCCATAGAGCTCCCCGAGATCCCAGGAGCATTGAGTGCGTTCCTCCGACGCATGGACGGAGGAGACGCCAGATTTGACCCCGAATCTCCCTGACTGGGCCCGACAGCACTCGAACATTGCATGTGGTCCCCTCGGTTTGGACTGAGAAGGGGCGAGCTATGCCCTGCAGCTCACTGACTGCGCCCGAGGTCTCAAGAGATTTGGATGAGTTCTGGGGAGGTCCGGACTACGATCCGGTAACCTCGGGTCCTGCGAGTGGCCGAACAGATGGGAGATTCCACCAGATTCGGAGATTCCTCACGAGATTCGCACTAAGATCAACGAGACAGGTGCCTCACCATCTCTCTGATCATTCCTGACATCTCAGGACATATCCATATCTCTTCCGAGGTTTGGACGGATATGCCGAAACGTGTGTCTGGGAACTCGCATGCAGGGCTTGAGATCTCTTGAGATGTGGGTCAGGGCCTCCAAAATTTAGACTGCGATCCCATGAGTTTATCTGCTCGAGACCCCTGACTGGGGTGAGACCTCAGGGTTTTGGCTCCGTTCTAATGACAATTGGATTTCAACCCCCTTGGGATTGCTTCTGGATCTCGCTAACTGGGCCAGAGATCCCCACGAGATTTGCCTGAGCATTCCCGCGTTTTACCTGAAGTCTGATGAACTTAGATGCTCTTTCTCATCCAATGGCCGGTGGCCCCAGGAGACTTGAGTGCGTTCTTCCGAGGCTGGGGCCGTGATCACGTGACATATGCCCGTGAATCTCCCTGACAGGGCCAGGGTTTGTTGACATTTGGATGGGTTCTCCTGGGCATCGGCCGAGATCACCCCGGAGTGGCATCGGGATCCCCTAACTTGGGCACAAACACTCAAGAGGTTTTGACGAGTTCTGGCTCGATTTGGAATCAGATCCCACGAGACTGGCTCCTGGCGTCCACGGATTGGACCAGCACTCTCCCAAGTGTCGGAGGTGGCGGGGCACATTCAGACGGAGACCACGTGACATGTACCCCTGGATCTCGTCGAGTACACCTGACATTCCGAGACTTTGGCACAGTTGTCCTGAGATACGGACACCTAACCGAGATGTTTGCCTGGGAGTGGCCGATCAGGCCTGAGTTCTCACGGGATTTGGATCCGGTGTTCCGAGGTTTGGACTGTGGCCCCATGGAATTTGGCCCTGGATCTGGCTTCCAGGGCCTGAGGTCCGACGAGATGTCGACAAGCACTGCTGAGAATGGGATTCAGGTCCTCCGCGAATTGCCCGCGGAAGCCACTGAGGCATCCTGAGGTTTGACGAGATGGGGTTTGTTCTCCAAGGTTCGCCCGAAAGCACTCAGGTTTGGAGCCTGGTTCGCACCGTCCGGACGTGAGCACTCAGGAGCATTGGATGAGTTCTGCCGCAAAGGTGATTGAGAGCTCAGGAGTTGGACACTGGGTCTCCCTGAGGTGACTGGGATCGACCGCGGTTTGGAGGAGTACTCCCGAGATTTGGACTGAGATATGCTGAAGTTGAACCCTCGGTCTAACAGAGAGGCCTTGGCCTGAGATCCCGAAGGATTGGAGTCAGCGCCTCCGACCGGAGATCACGGGAGGTTTGCCTGTGAATCTCCCTGAAAAGCCCCGAGAACCCTGAAGCTGGGGAGGACACCTCCCGAGATTTGGACTGAGAGCAGCTGAGATTCGCCCCCGGATCTCACGGAAAGGGGCCGAGGTCTCAAGAGGGTTTGTGGAGCTCTGTCGACATTTGAACTCAGAAACGGCGCACGTGGCCACAGGTTTTAGAGGAACGGGCCAGAGCTCCAACGTCGTTGGGAGATCTCGAACGCGATGCCGACGGAGATCACGTGCCGTGTGTCCCTGGGTCTCGCTGACTTTTCCTGAGATCTCCGGGGATTCGCGCAGTTCTACCGAGATTTGGACGGCTATCTTGAGCCAAGCGACCTCCTTATCCTCCCCAAGGCCGGAGACCTCGTTCCCTGGGGGCCAGGTGTCCCCAGACGTGGGCTGGGATGCCATTTGATTTGCCCTTCCATCTGGCTGCCTGGCTCCGTGGTCTCCTGCGGTTTGGAGGCGCTCTTCCGAGATGCAGACTAAAAGCACGAGAATTTTGCCCCCCGGTACTGCAGAGGGGGCCTGTGCTGCCATGACTTGCGGTTTGTTCCCCCCAAGATTTGGCCTGAAACCACGCGGGGTTGGAACCCGGGCCTTGATATCCGGACCTGAGCGCTCTGGAACTTCAGGGCCCCTCCTGAAATTGGGATGGAAATCACGTGAGCATTGCCCCCTGGATCTCGAGGACTGGGTATGGGATCACGGCAGATTTGCATGAGCCGTCCCGAGATTTGGACGGAGCTCCCCTGAAGTCAGGTGCTCTCTGTCCCACAGAGCTCCCCGAGATCCCAGGAGTTTTGAGTGAGTTCTTCCGAGGCTTGGACGGAGGAGACACCATATTTGATCCCGAATCTCCCTGACTGGGCCCGACAGTGCTCGAACATTGCATGTGGTCCCCTAGGTTTGGACTGAGAAGGGGCGAGCTTTGCCCTGCCGCTCACTGACTGCGCCCGAGGTCTCAAGAGATTTGGATGAGTTCTGGGGAGGTCTGGACTACGATCCGGTGACCTCGGGCCCTGCCAGTGGCCGAACGGACCGGAGATTCCACCAGATTCGGAGATTCCTCGTGAGATTCGCCCTGAGAACAACGAGACAGGTGCCTCTCGATCTCTCTGATCATTCCTGACATCTCAGGACATTTCCATAGCTCTTCCGATATTTGGACGGATATGCCGACACGTGTTTCCAGGAACTCGCAGGCAGGGCCTGAGATCTCATGAGATGTGGGTCAGGGCCTCCAAAATTTAGACTGCGATCCCATGAGTTTAATTGCTTGAGACCCCTGACTGGGGTGAGACCTCAGGGATTTGGTTTCGTTCTAATGACAATTGGATTTCAACCCCCTGGGGATTGCTTCTGGATCTCGCTAACTGGGCCAGAGGTCCCCCCGGAATTTGCGTGTGTGTTCCCGTGTTACGCCTAAAGTCAGATGAACTTAGATGCTGTTTCTCACGCAACGGACAGTGGCCCCGCAAGATTTGAGTGCGTTCTTCCGAGCCTGGGGCTGTGATCACGTGACATATGTCCGTGAATCTCCCTGACAGGGCCAGGGGTTCTTGACATTTGAATGAGTTCTCCTGGACTTTGGCTGAGATCACCCGGATTCCATAACTTGGGCACAAACCACTAAAGAGATTTTGACGAGTTCCAGCTCGATTTGGAATCCGATCCCACGAGACTGGCTCCTGGCATTCACGGATTGGACCAGCGTTCTCACAAGTGTCGGAGGTGGCGAGCCTCATTCAGACGGAGACCACGTGACATGTGCCCCTCGATCTCGGCGAGTACACCTGACATTTCGAGGCTTTGGCACAGTTGTCCTGAGATTCGGACACCTACACGGAGACGTTTGCCTGGGAGAGTCCGACGGGTCCTGAGTTCTCACAGGATTTGGATCCGGTGTTCCGAGGTGTGGACTGCGGCCCCATGAGATTTGGCCCTGGATCTGGCTTCCTGGGCCTGTGGTCCCATGAGATGTCGACGAGCACTCCTGAGAATTGGATTCAGGTCCCCTGCGAATTGCCCTCGGAAGCCACTGAGGGGTCCCGAGCTTTGACAAGATGGGGTTTGTTCTCCAAGGTTCGCACGAAAGCACTCAGGTTTGGAGCCTGGTTCGCACCGTCCGGACGTGAGGACTCAGGGGCATTGGGTGGGTTCTGCTGCAAAGGTGATTGAGAGCTCAGGAGTTGGGCCCTGGGTCGCCCTGATGGTGACCGGGGTCGACCGAGGTTTGGAGGCTTTCTCCCGAGATTTGGACTGAGATTTGTGAAGTTGAACCCTGTGTCTAACAGAGAGGCCTTGGCCTGAGATCCCGTGGGTTGGAGTCAGCGCATCCGACCGGAGATCATGGGAGTTTTGCCTGTGAATCTCCCTGAAATTGTCCGAGAACCCTGAAGCTGGGGAGGAGACCTCCCGAGATTTGGACTGAGATCAGCTGAGATTCGCCCCCGGATCTCACCGAAAGGGGTCGAAGTCTCAAGATGGTTTGAGGAGCTCTGGCGACATTTGAAATCCGAAACGGTGCACGTAGCCACAGGTTGTAGTGGAACGCACCAGAGCTCCCACGAGGTTGGGAGATTGCAAACGCGATGTCGACGGAGATCATGTGCGTGTCTCCCTGGGTCTCGCTGACGTTTCCTGAGACCTCAGGGCATTCGCGCAGTTCTACCGAGATTTGGACGACTATCCTGAGCCAAGCGACCTCCATAACCTCCACAAGGCCCGAGATCTTGTTCCATTGGGGCCAGGTGTCCCCAGACGTGTGCTGGGATCCCACTTGGTTTGTCTTTCCATCTCGCTGCCTGGCCCCGTTGTATCCTGCGGTTTGGAGGCGCTCTCCCGAGATGCAGACTAAAACCATGAGAGGTTTGCCCCCGGGTCTTGCAGAGGGGGCCTGTGCTGCCATGACTTGCTGTTTGTTCCCCCCAAGACTTGGCCTGAAACCACGCGGGTTCGTTACCGGGGCCTTGATGTCTTGACGTGAGCGCTCTGGATCTGCAGGGCCCCTCCTGAAATTGGGATGGAGATCATGTGAGCATTGCCCCCTGGAACTCGAGGACTGGGCATGGGATCACACCAGATTTGCATGAGCCGTCCCGAGATTTGGATGGAGCTCCCCTGAAGTCAGACGCTCTTTGTCCCATAGAGCTCCCCGAGATCCCAGGAGCATTGAGTGCGTTCCTCCGACGCATGGACGGAGGAGACGCCAGATTTGACCCCGAATCTCCCTGACTGGGCCCGACAGCACTCGAACATTGCATGTGGTCCCCTCGGTTTGGACTGAGAAGGGGCGAGCTATGCCCTGCAGCTCACTGACTGCGCCCGAGGTCTCAAGAGATTTGGATGAGTTCTGGGGAGGTCCGGACTACGATCCGGTAACCTCGGGCCCTGCGAGTGGCCGAACAGATGGGAGATTCCACCAGATTCGGAGATTCCTCACGAGATTCGCACTAAGATCAACGAGACAGGTGCCTCACCATCTCTCTGATCATTCCTGACATCTCAGGACATATCCATATCTCTTCCGAGTTTTGGACGGATATGCCGAAACGTGTGTCTGGGAACTCGCATGCAGGGCTTGAGATCTCTTGAGATGTGGGTCAGGGCCTCCAAAATTTAGACTGCGATCCCATGAGTTTATCTGCTCGAGACCCCTGACTGGGGTGAGACCTCAGGGTTTTGGCTCCGTTCTAATGACAATTGGATTTCAACCCCCTTGGGATTGCTTCTGGATCTCGCTAACTGGGCCAGAGATCCCCACGAGATTTGCCTGAGCATTCCCGCGTTTTACCTGAAGTCTGATGAACTTAGATGCTGTTTCTCATCCAATGGCCGGTGGCCCCAGGAGACTTGAGTGCGTTCTTCCGAGGCTGGGGCCATGATCACGTGACATATGCCCGTGAATCTCCCTGACAGGGCCAGGGTTTGTTGACATTTGGATGGGTTCTCCTGGGCATCGGCCGAGATCACCCCGGAGTGGCATCGGGATCCCCTAACTTGGGCACAAACACTCAAGAGGTTTTGACGAGTTCTGGCTCGATTTGGAATCAGATCCCACGAGACTGGCTCCTGGCATCCACGGATTGGACCAGCACTCTCCCAAGTGTCGGAGGTGGCGGGGCACATTCAGACGGAGACCACGTGACATGTACCCCTGGATCTCGTCGAGTACACCTGACATTCCGAGACTTTGGCACAGTTGTCCTGAGATACGGACACCTAACCGAGATGTTTGCCTGGGATTGGCCGATCAGGCCTGAGTTCTCACGGGATTTGGATCCGGTGTTCCGAGGTTTGGACTGTGGCCCCATGGAATTTGGCCCTGGATCTGGCTTCCAGGGCCTGAGGTCCGACGAGATGTCGACAAGCACTGCTGAGAATGGGATTCAGGTCCTCCGCGAATTGCCCGCGGAAGCCACTGAGGCATCCTGAGGTTTGAGGAGATGGGGGTT